>NC_056746.1:141987099-142287099 GCF_019279795.1 Protopterus annectens
TAGGTTGTCTGGGAGAAAACTTTGGATGCCAGTTCAGTACTGAACTGCTTCTTCCTTATAAACAAGTTTTATTTAATCAACACCAAACAGACCAGAGGTAATAACCTCTCTCCACTTATGAGAAGGCTTCACATGCCACAGACAGGCAAAGTAATGTTAAGTATTTAGATTACTTGAAATAAAAGCATAGTTTTTATGAATGTTACAAGCTGACCCCTAATGCCTACAGAAAAAAGCTGAGACATTTAGTAAAAGAAAGAAGACAGTGGCAGTGCATTATTTGCAGAATTAAGTACTTACTGTAATAAGTGGGTGAGTGGATGCCATACTATTACTTTTGAAATGGTGGCAGATCTTATAATAAGGGTGCAAGCACTCAGTACTTGCTTAAAGATAATGAGACCAGACCAAGAATGTACCTCAGCTGAAGGGATGGGTAGAATGGGTGATGTCCATCTAGCTAATAGGACAGTACTGCATAAAACTGTGTACCTAGCACTACAAATGGTTACAAGGAAACCATGGAGCAACCCATAAACTAAGTTCTATAGACAAAGGGGGGTGTCACTGGGTATAGTACATGCTCAGACTTTGGGGGTTAGATGTTTTCAGTGTAACCAAGTGGGACATGTATTGTACAAATGTCTGCAGTGAAAAGGGGAAACAGAATTCATGTGAGGCAGCTAGCAAAAGTAGCACCAAGGCAGTGATTGGTTCTCTGAAGACAGCCTCTGTTGCAAACTACCACAAATGTCTGTACCCTATCCTGGGTGAGGAGTAACAGAAGAGGAATAGATCATCAGCATAAGTAGTGTTGAGACATCAAGTGCTAAGAAAGAGCAGTATTTCGTGGGCAGTCCATTTCTGTTAGGGCCTTTGGAGGGACACCTTTTCGGGTTCCATTAACCAGAGTTTATTTGGATTGAGGAAGGAGAATAATGTGGCCGTGTTTGATGACAAACTATTTCAATTCTGCAGCACCTGGTATACATGTGATTACATGCAGTCAGGTACAGAGACAAAAATGTGAGGATGGCAGTAGAGTGGGGACTCAGTGTCCACAACTGCAACAGAGGGTGGAAAGATGGCTACTTAGTGAAAGAGTTGGGTAGTAACATCAAGCCTGAAATTGTCCCACTGCTGCCAAAAGGCACTGAACTTCTTTTGGAAGGGGCTACTTTAATGAATAGTTAAGTGGTAACAGAAAGCCTGATTTTATGCCACAGCTGTTAAAAGATAATGCATTTCATTTGGAAGGGTAACAGGACAGGATCACAAAGAAATAACTGAGAGAGGTTCACCTCTCTGATCCCACCTTCCAGACCTTGAGGGAGGTAGCCAAAGAGGTTCCATGTTCTCTAAAGCAGAGGAGTCCATATAATTGTGAAAGGATTTGTTGCATAGAGAACAGACTCCTGGAAGTAGAGGAACCAATAGAAACGTCCTGCCATAGCCCATCATATAGGTTTTTCAGGCTACATGGATATAAACTACACAAAAAGAAGAATTACATTGCTGCTGCATGATGTGAACAATACCAACGGGTTTTCAGGGAGGACATAAAATCAATGCTGTTTTGATACATTTGCCTGATATTGAAGAATCACTTCAGGGGGATATTGTGAGGCCTTGTTGTACCCCAAGTGCTACAGGTGAGTGGACCATCTTGAAAGTGATGGATTATGCTGCTAGGTATTCTGAGCTGGTGGCTTTTTCCTCTGTAGAAGAAGAAAATGTGACAAATTCTCTGTCAAAAGCTTTCAGCAGGGTAGGCTTCCCTGGGAAATCTTGATGAACAGAGACACTAATTTTATGTTCGACCAACTGACCTATTTGCGGAAGTATTGTGGTATGAAGCATTTCAAGTCTACCTGCTACCATTCACTGACAAATGTGTGGTGGACAGCTATATCCCTAATCTAAAGACTATGTTTAGAGCATTCACTGACCAATTCAAGTGGGAGTGGGACAAGTATCTGCCCCAGCTCCTTTTTGCATTCAGAGAGAGATGTCCCAGGAATGCACAGTATTTTCACCACTTGAGTTGAAGTATGGACACAGGATGAGGGGCCCCCTAAGTATAATTAGTGATAAGAGAGAAGAGAAATGTAATTCCCATACGAAGTCTATTACGGAGAATGTTCTAAATTTCAGGAGTGCAGTTAATGAGTTTACAGGGTGGGCATAGGAGCACCTATTACAAGCCAACAGTAATAAAAGCTGGTATGACCAAACCATCATGGCCTGAGAATATACTGCTACGCAGAAGGTAATGCAGCTTATTCACTTCTGACAGAAAAAAATTGTAGTCTGTGAGAAAGGTAAGCAATTTTAACTGGTAGGGTTGCTAGACAGGAGGCAGAAATACAAACTCTGGTGTTAACACATAATGAAGTTCAACCATGATGGAGACACTGTTACTCAGTATATGCACTGGGTTTCAGGAGGAATCAGAGTGGGATCTTGCAGTAAATCCTCTCAGTGAGGCTCAGTTTGACACCTCAGTGGATAAGGTAGTACTTTCACAGCAACTATCAGCTTATCTTGGTTCAAGAAATCTCAGCAGTAGTACAGGAGTTTGGGGACATTTTGCTGTGGACCCATAAAACTGGAGTCTGCCAAACTAGTGGAGCACCATGTAGGCAGAGAGACTGAATGGCCAATCTCATAGTCTCTTTACAGGATTTCAAAACAGATCAAGCAAACCATGGAACAGGAACTGCAGGAGATGTTACATCTGGGGGTAATCTAGGAATCCAACAATTCATTGACATCACCAGTACTGCAGGTGCCAAGAAAACATGTAAGTACCTGGTTCTGTGTAGGCTACTGAAAAGTAAACACTCAAATAGTCATATACTTATCTGATGGTTAGAACAGATGAAGCTTTAGAGCAGCTGGGTGGGGCTAAATGTCTAACTATTGCCCACCTGACTAAACTATTACATTATATTTTATAGCCACAGCAAGGGAGATAACATCTTTTATAAATGTACAAGAATTGTCAAAGGTTTTGGAGTGCTCACACTAAATAAGTACCCCACTAATGCATTATACAAACACACTACTAAACATTCATCTGTACAATTCCATTTTATTGTTATTGACAGGGTATGTGTCAATAGGAATTGTAAAGCTGGTTGGCACAATATATTAAACAAAAAGGAAAAAGCCTGGATTGTGAGACTGGGTGGTCTTTTTCCACCTTGTTTAAATGAACTTCTATGAAGGATTTATGATTGGTTGATTTGTAAATGTGACTTTGTATTTCCCTATATATATATATATATATATATATATATATATATATGGGGTTGGGTATTGCAGTCTGTGTTATACATTAAAAAAGGCTTTCAGTCAAAACCGGTCATTTTTTCATCTCACATATGTGGTGGTCTGGCTTGTTTTATGGTTTGCTTTTTTGTTTGGGCCTTTGCACTTGCCATCCTTGTGAATTCTTGGTTTCTGTTTTCTGGTTTTTCCATTTCGCTGCTGACAACTGTTTGAGAGGTTTCATTATTTGACTCTCCAGTCGGGAGAATTTTTGGCCAATTCTTTTACATTTTTTGGGCTTTTTTCAAGTGGATTCAATGTTCCTGTTGCCCTTTCATCAGTTCTTGCTTAACAATGTGTTTTTGGTGTGTATTTTCATGTCTGAAGGGGATTGTCTTTCAGACTGACTGTTAGAGCTTTTTTGCTTATTTCCTTTGGATTTATGGACATTACATCTTTCTGCATTTAGCCTGTGGCAAAAAATCATGATTTTCAGAAACATTGGGGTTTGAATATGGGCTATATTGGAGTGGATTTAGCGTTACAGTTGCCCATTTAGAATTTCATGTTTGGCGAATTTTGTCTTTGAGGTGGATTCCACATTTTAAGTGCACTTTTGCCCAGATTGGCTGTCTTGGCATTTTCATTGAGTTCTTTTGGGATTTATACAGGTACTTTGAGGTGATCATTTGAATGGTCCTTCAGGTTATGGGTGTGTGAAAAGTTTTGGATACATCATTGCCATTTTTTGGCACAATTAAGTCATTGGTCTGGGGGTTTTCATTAAAAAAGGACAAATAGAATATTCTAACTATATATATATGTGTTGCATGCAATGTTTAAATGTTTACAACCTTGATGCTTAATGATGTGCTTTTCCGTGATTCAAACTATTTAATATGCATGTCTGCACTGTTTTCAAAATGGAGTATTTGATCAATGTTTAAATCAATGTTTTGGGACATTTTGTGCAACTAACAGCCATTTTGGCTGGTTGAAGTTATTCGAATGGTCTTCTACATTATGGACATGCAAAAGATTTTTGGACATATTATTGTCATTTTTGGCGAAACTAAGTTATCAGGTTTGGATTTTGTTTTCAAAAAGGACCAACGGAACATTTACACTATGTATATGTTGTATGCAATGTTTAATTGTTTATAACTGTAATGCCCAATGATGTGTTTTTGGATTATCCAAACTATCTAATATGTATGTTTACACTGGCTTTAAAATGGTGTGTCTGTTCAATGTTTAAATTTTACGTTTTCAGACAGTTTCTGTAATTGGCAGCCATTTTGGTTGCTTTCATTCTATTTCTTATCTTGGTGCCATAGTACAACATTTTTTTTGTGTATGACTAGCTATATATATTTTTTATTTGAGATCAAGATTGTTTTTTTGTAAGGCCAATTACTATTTAAGGCTTTTTGCTTATGAGTCAACATAAATACTGTATTTAGGTGACTGTGCTAAGATCGATTTTTGTGTTGATAAAATAGGAGACTATCCATTTAGATACTCCTTATAGTAGTTGGTGTCTGGGAATACTTAGATGTGAATCATGTAATTCCTCATAAAGAACAGTAATTTTTATAATATTATATATAACTTTTAGGGCATACATTTAAGAAATATGGATATGTTCTACTGTTGGGTAAAATTTATGTGAATGTTAGGGTCTGTTTATATACATTCATAGTGGTTTATTACAACATCTTTGACCTGAAGAGAGCATTATATATTATTTCTTTAGGCACATATTTAGGTTTTTGTCCCAAACAATCTGACTTTTTTGGTTAGTTCTATTATAATATTTAACAGACATTAATATAGGGTCCCAGTTGTGTACTACATATATTTTTTATAATGGATTTGATGACCATTTTGGAGAGACTTTCAGCAGATAAGTACAATATTCAGGTTTTTGGACAAGATCACAACTTAGGTACCAATTTGAACAAGGAATCACAGTCAGCGAACCAATGTGTTGATATATTTGATAAGCTTTTAAAAATTATGAAAAATCTCAGATCTTGCGTCTGGCATCTGAAATTATTTAAGGCATATTTATCAAAGGGTATTTATCCAAGGGGTTTGTGTATTCGCATTAAACCTTTTGTGGGCCAGGATGACAACATTTGATTGACATCCTGGTCTGAAATACAACAAACCACTTCTGTGCAATTTGTAAAAGTTTTACATGCATTTTATGAATGTAAAATAGATGGTTGCATGTCAAATGTGACTCAAATGTGTGAACAGGCCAGACAGTTTGATGACCAGCAAATTTATAAAACTTGTTTTCAGAAGTTAAGCACTGATCTATTAGAATTTGAAAGAGAATTGAAAGAAAAAAAGTATGCAAATTTCATGATAATAGAAATGTCAAAGATTATGGTTCAGGGAAATCCTTTGAACAAGTTAAAAGTGTTACATTTTCTAAAGTGGACTCCCTTAATGTTGCTCAAAAAAGAAAAAGGAAAAAAATCCATTCTTAAGAAATCTACCAGTGACATGTCTGAGAGGACTTGTCCTCCTTTACAGATACTGAAACTGAGTCACAACAAGCGTCACCAGCTTCTAAAAAAAGTTGTCCCTTTAAAGATTTAGGCTCCAGCAAAAATATGAATACTGCCCCTTTAGAAGTAGGAGGAGGGGAGGGAGAAAACACAGGTCAAGATGTAACTCTACAAACCCTGTTGGACTTCTTACCCAAGTAGCAAATTTAAATAATGTGCACAATATTTCTTCTGTGGTCTTGTCTGATATTGAAGATCAGGTGTTGAATAAAGGTTTAAATTTTATTCCTGGCTATATAGGTTCATAGGTGTGTACTAGGCTAATGGCCCTGGAGCCTTTACAACCTAGCCCATAGGTCTCGCCATGGTGTCTGAAGATACTTTTGTGCATGACCTGAGTTACAACCTAGCCCATAGGTCCCGCCATGGTGTCTGAAGATACTTTTGTGCATGACCTGAGTTCTTTTGGTAGATCATTAAACCTTAGATTGTATTTTGATAATCAGGAATCTATTGTCTCTTCTTTACCAACTTTTAGATTTCAAAAATCTATATTTGTTCCCCCTATGAACAAGCATGTTGACATATTTCAAAAATGTGTGCTTAAGGATTTGCATTTTCGCACACATTTAGATAGAAAGTTGGCTCCTAATAATTTGACTTTACTGGAGCTTCATGCTTTAGAAAATTTAAAGAAAAATAAAAACAGTGTAATTATCAGTGCTGATAAAGCTGGAACCATAGTAGTCATGTACTGGTGTATGTACCTAGCTGAAGCTGAGAGACAACTGAAAGATAGTTGGTTCTATACAATCATGTCCATTGACCCAACAGCTAAATTCAGGCATGAAATTGATGAGTTTCTGCAATTGGCACTAAGTGAAGGGATTATTAGTGATAAAACATATTATCATTTAAAGCTTAAGGACCCGTTACCACAATATTTGTATCTTCTTCCAAAAATTCACAAAAATGCCACACGGCCCCCAGGGAGACGAGTTGTTGCTGGTAATGGTTCCTTTACAGAAGCATTATCTGAATTTTTGACAATACACTTGAAAGCATTGTTAAAAGGTGTAAGGGCCCATATACATGACACCATGGAGTTTCTTAATATCGTAGCAGATACACAATTGGACCCAGAGTGGATCATGTGTACACAAGGTGTTATATCGTTATATACCAGTATTCCTCATTGGGCTGGTCTTACTGCTTTGAAATACTGGTTGAAGGAAATTCCATTATACAGTCCAGGATTCAACACCTTCCTGCTCTATTTGGCTGAACACATTTTAACAAATAATGTATTCTAGTTTAATGGTACTTGTTATTTACAACTCAAAGGTATGGCTATGGGTGCATTTGCACCAATTTATGCCAACCTTTTTATGGGATATTTGGAGCAAATGATTGTACATGACAATAGCCATAAACAATTTCTGGATGAAATAGATATCTGGAGGAGATTTTTGGATGACTGCTGGATGTTTTGGAAATCAGATGTTATGTATCTACAAGAATTTGCTCAATATCTCCATGAAAACAAGTGGGGTATTCAGTTTACAGTAAACCATGAAATGGAATGTATTCCATTTCTTGATGTTCTTGTAAAAAGACAACAAGATGGCACTTTAGTTATATCATTGTATCGTAAACCATTTCATTCTAATACCCTACTGCAGGGGTTCCCAAACTGTGCGCCGCAGTGCCCTGGGAAGCCGTGGCTTCCTCACAGGGGCACCGTGAACTAATACCCTTCATGTACAATTTTTTTCTTTTTTTTTAATTTTCGTACTGCTTGAGCTGATGTCATCACATGCACAATGATGTCAGCTCTGTCAGGACTACCAGCCTGTCAGAATTGAGCAAGGAGCTCACACATTTCCGGTGTCCCTGATTTGTGAAGAAAGCAATAATTTATTCTAAAAATATCTCAAGTTAATCTTACTAATATTCTCCCTCATTCCACAATAGCCATACTTCAAATGTGCAGCAGAAAAACACGTAAAGTGAAGGTTTGGGTGCACGATTTTTCTGTGCAAGACTTCATTACTGTAAAGCTCAACTCAGGTAAGGTACAGCTGCCCTCTTGTTGTCATAGCGACAGGGAGGTGGGGTTATTGCCTTGTTCTACTTGCCTTGAGTAGGCCTACATCTTGCTTCTTGCCATATACACAGTTAGTTGTTGCCTGTATTGAAGCTGTATTATTTTTCAGCATTTGGCAGAAGTGCGAAATGAGCAACATACCAGCCATCTGATTAAAAAAAAAAAAAAAAAAAAATCAAAGGTAATATTTTTCCCCACTATTTAAAAGTATGCAGAGTCTGCCAATGTGCTCCTCCCTGCTCAAAGCTGACAATTACGGCAAATATGGATGTTGTATTCAGGATCTGCACTGCCACCCAAGCAATCCTCGATAAGTCTGGGCGGGCTCACAGTGACGGCATGCCCGCTTGTTGATTGATGGACATTCTCGTAACTAACTTCGGGCACGTTTACAGAATTTAATTTAATATATTTACAAATAAAGTTCAAATTAGGACGTCTGTTAATAATCACAGAATTACATATATACACACAGAATAATATCTATATACTAAAATCATATGCAAAGCAAAGACACTTCTAAAGCAAGGAGAATGCCCCACCTGCGATGTACAGTGCCACTGCATACAATAGCATGTGCTTATGCGTACATGCAAATGCATGTTTCAGCTGCAGGTCCAGGGTGTGCAAATGCAATATTGGAACCCACAGGGCTCACATTTTACAAGCCTGTGTGTAGTTTCATTTCACAGCACAGCTGAGCATAGCATGTGTTAGTGCACTTAGGAAATGGATTTTTTTTGTTTGTGTTCTGCAGACTTTGTGAGGACTTATTTTAAGCAACGGACTGAACATTTTACACACCCATCTCAGCTATTCATATTTGTTTATGCACACCTATAGATATAGGTAGACAGATGTAGACATATGGATTATATGGGTAGTTTGGGTTGTAGGACTGAACAGCAACACTACAAGTTACCTCCCGAATGGCAACACCAGACATGACACAAGAGTGCAACTCTCCTAAGTATAGATATTCTAGAACCTGACACTGTGCTACTTCTCCTCCCCCCTCCCCACATAAAACATTTCATGGGGTTTTGGAGAATCTTTGCTTTTTCTGTAGCAATCTGATGGCTGACCCAGTAAAACAAAGGGTTGGCCATCTGCACAAACATTAACATTTTTCATCTACTATTTAGGAAAATATTTACATTGTGAACCATTTGGGTGTCAGGGCCATTACTTACTAGAAAATGCCTTAAAGCAAATTGCACACAAAATGTTAAGATGCACTAAATGTTTCATACAGATTGAGAGGCAATCTCTGTCTTGATTATAAGGTGATCTCTGACCCTGTTTTATAAGTACTGCACATCCACATGTCAAATGGCCCATGGGTTACTCACTCTAATGACCTAAACCTGGTGTTTGACATAAATAGAACCTGTTGGAGGGATAGGTTTGTCTCCCATTGGTTACCACACCTTTGGAATAGACTCCCACTTCATGTCAAATAGAGCACCTCATTGGCCCTCTTCAAATGTGATCTGGACGATTGGATGGGTAACCTTAAAGTCAAACTGGGGGTTCTACCTGCGTCCCTCTTGGACAGGGGTAATACGTGCTGATAGTGGTAACAAAGGTAAATTTGGCTAGGCCTGTAAGGGCCCTCAGGCCATTAGCCTAGTAACTTCCTGTGATCCTATGATAAATGCTTTATTTTGAGTTGCCATCTCTGGTTCTATCAAAATATGAATAGCTCAGAACTTGCTTCAATATCCATGGTGAAAACTTAAGTTCTTAAAGTCTCTCAACAATACTTTCATTTAGCACTAAAATTTCTGGAACAAAAGGGAAAACTAGACCACAAATCAACCATTTTAGTGTTCCATTTCCAAATATGCACTTTATGTGCACCGTGGGGGGGGCGCCTTGGGAAAAACTGGATTCAGCAAGGGAGCCGAGAATCGAAAAAGTTTGGGAACCACTGCCCTACTGCATGCATCCAGCTGTCATCCAAAATATATGATCCAGAACATCCCCATATCCCAATATATGAGGATTTGTTGAATCTGTTCCACAGAGGAAGATTTTCAAATTCAAGACAAAAAATTAACATCTAGGTTTCTTGAATGTGGGTATACACAGTCAAACTTGGTTCAAACTAGTAGTGAGGTTAAAAAGTTACACAGGAAAGATTTGTTGAGATATCATACTAACAAAGGGACCTCTAATCCACCCATCAGGTTCATAACCAGTTATGGGTGCAACACTTTTAGTTTTATGGATTTGGTACAACAACATTGGGACATCTTACTAGCTGATAAATGGTTGAATGACCTCTTAGGTGCTAAATGTCATTTTTCTTTCAGGAAAGGTAAAAGACTTGGTGGCCACTTTAACCATTATAAACGTAAGATGTCATTTTCTAACACTATTCACTGCACGTTAGATGGTAACAAACTTGTCGTATGTTTTCCCTGTAGCCATTGTTCATTTTGTAAATATATATATTTCAAACCAAAGAATTTACTACTAAAAACACACCTCGTATATTTCACGTTAATATATTTGCAAACTGTAGTATGGATTGGGTAGGTTATTTGACTGTATGCACGTGCTCAGCTTTTTATATAGGTCAATAGACCTATTAGACTTCGTATATCTGAACACCTTAGTAACATTAGGAATAAATGCCCCACTAATGCATTATATAAACACACTACTAAACATTAATCTGCCCAATTTCATTTTATTGTTATTGACAGGGTATGTGGCAATGGGAATTGTAAAGCTGGTTAGCACAATATGTTAAACAAAAAGGAAAAAGCCTGGATTGCGAGACTGGGTGGTCTTTTTCCACCTGGTTTAAATGAACATCTATGAAGGATTTATACTCGGTTGATTTGTAAATATGACTTTGTATTTCCCTATATATATATATGGGACTGGGTATTGCAGTCTGTGTAATATACTGAAAAAGGCTTTCAACCAAAACCGGTCTGTTGACTGTTATTTGACTTTTATTAAAGTCATTTTTTTCCTCTCACATATGTGCTGCCCTGGCTTGTTTTATGGTTTGCTTTTTCATTTGGGCCTTTGCACTTGCCATCCTTGTGAATTCTTGGTTTCTGTTTTCTCATTTATTTGGCATATCATAGTATAAGGTCAGGTGTAGTCACCATTTATGACCAGCTGAGACTTTTTTTCCAAGCCACTCTGGATGTTTACTTCTCTGCACAAATTTTAAAACTTGTATAAAGTTCAGCAGAAACCTGGCCAAGTTCAGCCCTCACACCATGGCTTAAGCATCTATCTACTCCATAAATCAACTTCACTGTATCAGCCTAGTTCTGGCTGATGGCAGTACCTACTGTGGAAATAAGAAAGGTCTGTAGTGATTAAATGTATCGTATAAATGTATCCAGTCCCTCTAGGAAACTGCTTTAAAATTACTGCATATGCACATGTGAGTATGTGTGTGTGCTGCTATATTTGTGGGCTTGTGTGAGTGTGTGTCTACGTACAATAGCTCAGTTAAATTATAGTTATCGTGGAAAAGCTAGCACATTAGCACTGTAAGGCACTGAGCTCAAACTGAGGTGGGTCTTGGAAGCTGTACCTGTTACTGTGAACCTTACATGGACCTTGAGGTAGAACCCTTATCCCAAGGCACACATGTTTATTTTTCTAGACACTCTATGACCAAACTTCACTTTTTAATTTTACTTTTACTGAGTTACATTCATAATAATGCATACTTTATTTTACTTATTTGTTACTGCTGACTATATGTATTGATGATAGTGGAACAGATCCAGTGTGTGTAGTGCTTGTCTCTATCATATGGAAATAAGCAATAGCAGCCAGTTCTGTGGGTGAATGTTATTAAAATCCCACAGTCTTCACTGTCAGCATCCTTCTAGCTTTATGTATCACACTCCCACCATCCAAACACGATAAAAATCTCCTGCTTTGCTTTTAGTAAGGATACAGCAAGACCCTTCCAGGTTGAATCATAGGCCCTATATAAAGTAAAATGAGGTAACCTCAGCTGACCATTTCTTTGGTACATCATAAGGTTAGGCACACCTAAGCTGCCATTTTTGACCAGCTGAGACAACTTTTTCCAAGTCATTTCGGATGTTTACTCCTCTACACAAATTTTAAAATGATATTCTCCATTGAGCTAAGAAAACCTATATAATGCCAAACATGAATTATCTGGAGAGTATACAGAACTTATGGCAAAATAAACATTTGCAAGACTGTTATTTTTTAGGGGAATCCAACAAAAGAACTTATCATCATCAAAAAAGTATTTAAGTTTAGCCAAAATGTGGGCATATGGGAGTGTAGTAGTAACATGGAAATCCTTGAAAGGGTGTTTTATAAGTGTGAATGGACTCACACCACTACAAAAAGGTAAGCTTTCCTCAGTTGAGAAGATGGTCCAAAGTTAACTGAAAGTATATCCATCTTTGTATTATTCATTCAGCAAACAGAGATATGGCCAGAACCTTGCAAAATGTTACACAAAGAAGGCACATCTATGTCATCAGCTACTAAATAAATCAAAATTTCATCAACAAAGACACAACTGATGTTAGTTATTTATAAAGGAAAAACAGCCAAGGTGGTGTTAATTAACTGAGCAAAAAGTTCCAAATAAAGTGAGCATAAGAGGAGATGGCTACTCACACTCATTCCATAAGAGGAGATGGCTACTCACACTCATTCCATAAGAGGAGATGGCTACTAACACTCATTCCATAAGAGGAGATGGCTACTAACACTCATTCCATAAGAGGAGATGGCTACTAACACTCATTCCATAAGAGGAGATGGCTACTAACACTCATTCCATAAGAGGAGATGGCTACTAACACTCATTCCATAAGAGGAGATGGCTACTAACACTCATTCCATAAGAGGAGATGGCTACTAACACTCATTCCATAAGAGGAGATGGCTACTAACACTCATTCCATAAGAGGAGATGGCTACTAACACTCATTCCATAAGAGGAGATGGCTACTAACACTCATTCCATAAGAGGAGATGGCTACTAACACTCATTCCATAAGAGGAGATGGCTACTAACATTCATTCCAGATCTCCTTTCCTATCCAATCACAGATGTTAGCTTAAACGCTATCTTAATTGTAGCTGAGACAACATAAACTGTTAAAAGAATATTTGCATATCAAGAAGAAAATAAAACAAAGAACCTTGAACAAATAGTCCTAGTGGATCCTGCCACAGGACTTTTCAGTGTTGAGACTGACCACTACTGTAGACATCCCCTAACCTAGACCTCCTGTACCAAAAGAAACATACCTCTTAACTGTTCTTGATTTTGGGGGACATCCTTAATTTTAGCTACAAATTTTGCCCTGTCTCTCCTAGTTCCTCCTAAACATAACAATTTTGGATGCAACAATAGTGGATTACTTGTAATATATAATGGCAATTACAGTTGTAGACCTATTTTATTTCAGAAAATGCATGCTAATTCATTTAGTAGGTTCATGGGTGTATACTATGCTAACAATCACTGGGGTCTTTATAAGGATAGCCATGCACCCCAATTGTATCACCCAAGTTTATGTGCCTTAGAGGTTCCCTTAAGGAGTATATGTACACTAGGGCAAGATTTACAGGCTGCCTGTATCCATTAGAAGCAAAGATGCTTGACCTGGGATATATTTCCAATTTCCTATCCACTGGTCCGGGTTTCTCTTGAATAGTGTTAGGGAAGAGCACTGCTTCCCATGGATGGGAAGCCTGTTCCAGAGAAGGGGAATTCTCTAAACCACATACCTGTCCCTCCAGAGTGTCATATTTACATTGCAAGCAAACTTTAAATGCCTAGATCAAGTAACTCTGATGTTATTCATTTTATGGATGTGCAAAAGGTCTATCAGCATGGGATCCAAGGATGCCTTATACGTCAGGCACACATCGGCTCTCAACAGTCTGCAGGAAAAAGAGTACAGAGATATGGCTTTGAGGTGATCTGCACAGGATGTGCTGTTTATACCCTATATTCTTTTTGTGAGGAACCTCTGTGAATGTTCCTGTTTTGCATGTGCCTGGCCAGGTACATAACAAAGGGAGCATTGTATTCAGTGATGGGCCTGATGAGGGACAAATACAGTGGAATGATGACATCTTTGGACCTAGATGCCATGCTCTTCTTTTTTCTTATTACCTTGAACACATGTTGGTTGAAAGCCTGGTTACTACCTACATACTTACCTAAACCTCTGATTACTGATTCTACTCTTAAGGGTGTGTTATCAATGAGGTCATTTTCTAGGTGGCTGACTTCCCAAAGGGTACTATTATACATATCTTGGCAATGAGTTTCAAGCTGTGGCTTTGACACCAATAATTTGTCTGTGCTAGTCCATCCTGTTGGATGTTAGTTTCTTGGAGGGATTCTTTGACTGCCCCTAGTTAGCAGTCATCTGCAAATATGGTTAGCCAGAGACCCTTGACATTGGCCTTGACTTCTGAGAAGTAGAGGCCAAAAAGGAGAGGGTATAGCACAGGGTCGTGGGGGATTTTAGTAGTGACTGATCTCTTTGCAGAAGTGGGGTCTCCACCCTTCCTTGATCCAGTCTGAGAGATCTTGCATGTAACAGAGTGGTTTATGCCTCTCTCCATGAATTTGTTTACAGTGCCTGAGTGGGGTACTGTATCAAATGCCATAGCCACGTCAAGTTAGGCAGTATGCACTATTCTGCCCTCATCCATTGCCTTGGTGACCTTCTCAAAGAAGTCCACCAGGTTGAGTAGTAATGATCTACCCTTGACTAAGCCAATCTGAGTTGTATTGTGTGTTTGCAGGTTTTTATGTCCTTATTAATCATTTCCATGCTAATTCTTTCCATGGATTTGCATATGAGACTAGTCAGACTTATGGGTCTGTAGTTCCCGGGTCTGTTGGTGGCCTACCCTTGTGCAGATGGTTGACCATAGCAGTTCTCCAGTCGCATGGTACAAAGCCTATCTGGAGGCCATGGTTAAACAGTGACTCCAGTGATCCAGGTAGGTTATGTTTCAGGCTGTTTAGGAGGCATCATGGGATATTTTCAGGGCTCATCGATGCAGTGGTTTTGGTTGTAGGGAGTGCATGTAGGACCTATTCCCTAGTGATAGTTTGGGGGGTTGTTTGAGGGTATTTCTTTTGAGGCTGCTTGGGGGGAGAGTAAAAATCAGAGCAGAATTTATTGGTCATTAGATTTGCTATATCCTCCTGATCCAGGTAGGTGGGTCCATTTACAATCAGTTCTGTATACTGCTGTGTGCTGCCTTTGATGTTTTGGACATTGTTAAGGAAAGCCTTGTGGTTGTCCTTTGCGTAGGAGACTAGCTTTACTTCAAATTTGGCTTTAGTAGACTTAATTTCCCCTCTTATTATGTTTTTATTTGCTTAGATTGATGAGAGTACTTTTATCATGCTGAGCATGGTACTTCCTAGTCTTGGCTATGACTTTTTTTATTTTGTTGTACAATTTGTTTATGTTTGATTCCACCAAGGCATTTATTCTTTTGAGTTATTTCTGGGCTTATTCCTGGTTGGCACAGCTGTCTCTATGCATTAATTAACATGATTATACAGGGTTTCTGTGAATAATTCCGCATGTGTTCTCATGGTTTAGGGGGGGGGGGGCTTGAAATGTTGACAGGTTATCACTTAGTAGTAGGAAGTTTGCCTTAGATTAGTTCCTAAATGTACCAAATAAAAAAAACAAAACCACCAATTCAACCAACAAGGAAATAAGGTGAAGATGAGTAACTGCTTCAATTTGTTTTGAGTATAAGACTCCAAAATAAGGCTCGAAACAAATAGCGTAGTAACTTTATTAAACGCTTTCGTCAAATGACTTCATCAGAAAACTCTTGCAAAGTAGTAAAACTCAATAAATACTCCAACAAAAACAATTATTCCATTAAACAATCATTCAATAACACAATTAAAACTAATTAAATAGCATAGTTGTTTAAAAACTACAATTTTACATCTAAATAAAAAAATTCGTAGCAGCATCTTTCTTAATACATAATCTACGGTCCTGCAGAAAACATTTAATATTGATTGCATCATTTAATCCAGGGGATTTGTCTGCCCTTAGTTTGATTTGCCACAGGGTCTCCCTTTGTTCAATATAATTTTTAAAATTACCACCCCTTAAATCCAAATTGCAAACCTCAAGGACAGAAAACAAAAATTTCTTAAAATTATGACATTCCCTGGAATGTTTATATAAAGCATTGGTCTCATCATGCTTTTTGATGCAATATAAATGTTCTCGAATGCGGGTCTTTAAGCTTCTAGTTGTCATTCCTATATAGAACTTAGGACAAGAGGTACAGGTACCTATATACACAACTCCTTTTGTATTACAGTCAACATATTTTGGAACCTCTAATATTTTGTCAAAGCTGTCAATTGCTATGTAGGGACCTACTGCTATAAATCTACACATATTGCAATTGTTACATTTAAACATACCTTTGGTATTGTGTTTAAATGTAGATGAACATATGTTTACAAAATTCTTCCCATGATATTCAAGAGCTTTTTTGAAATTATAACTATTTCTAAAAGTAAATCTCGGTCTGACCCCCAGTACATTAGAAATATCCAAATTACCTTGTATTATTTTCCAGTTGTTTTCTATTAAACGTCTAATATCAGGGCTATTTATGCTCAAGTCAAGTGAGCATACCAACTCATTGTCTCCTGAATCATTGCCGTTCTTTTTAGTTAAAAAGGTGACGTCTTTGAAGTCAACCATATTTAAAATTGCTTGAAACTGTATCATTCTTTTGTTTCTGATCTCATGCAAAATGTTGTTCAATAATGATTCATCATAGCCCCTGTCAATGAAAAGCTTAATAATGAATTCAAATTCTAAAATAAGGTCACAATCTCTAGAGGTCATCCGACAAGCCCTGACTAGCTGTCCTTTGGGAATATTTCTAATTGTGTGTTTGCAATGCCCACTTCTATAATGAAGATAGCTATTTGTAAAAGTACTTTTTCGGTATATACGACTGTGGAACCTGTTACGTGGTGTCCCACCACAGTTGTATATCTAAGAAATTAACCATTAGACCACTGTCTCCAATGGTGAATTTCAAGAAATCAACTGTGGAGTTTAGTTCAGAAACAAAAGAGTGGACTGTGTCTTTGTTCCCCTCCAGAATAAAAATCAAGTCGTCCATAAAACGACAGTAGAATGAAATGTGAAAACTGTTTCTTAGTTTTTCCAGATGTACTCTTTCCCACCAGGTCATAACTAAATTAGCATATGCCGGTGCTGTGGGGGAACCCATTGCCACCCCTCGTTTTTGTTTAAAGAAAGTTTCACCAAATAGAAAAAAGTTATTATGTAGTACAATGTCCAGTAGTCTACAAATTATTGATACACTATTGACACCAAAATAACCACACTGGGTTAGTAATGTTCTGACAGCTTCAACTCCATCTTCGTGGGGAATACTGGTAAAAAGAGATACCACGTCTAAAGTTAAAATAATAAATCTGTCAGGATCAAAAACTAGAGTGCCCATATATTCCTTGACTTTAACCAAAAAGTGCCAAGAATCTTTGACAAAAGGTTCCTGGATAGAAACTAATGGACCTAAAGTAGCATCCAGTAAAAGGGAAATACCCTCTGTAATGGAATGAGGTGAAGAGACTATAGGTCTAAAGGGTGGACTCGTGATGACCGTAGATTATGTATTAAGAAAGATGCTGCTACGAATTTTTTTATTTAGATGTAAAATTGTAGTTTTTAAACAACTATGCTATTTAATTAGTTTTAATTGTGTTATTGAATGATTGTTTAATGGAATAATTGTTTTTGTTGGAGTATTTATTGAGTTTTACTACTTTGCAAGAGTTTTCTGATGAAGTCATTCATTAATTAACATGATTATACAGTTTCTGTGAATAATTTGTGTCTCTCATCTTGAAATAAATTGACAGGTTACTCATCTTCACCTTATTTCCTTGTTAGTTCCTAAATGTTATGGGGTTAGCCGGGATGACAGAACTGATTTTTATTATGAAGGAGATAGCTTTGTGTTCTGATCTTACCAGAGAGGACACTACATAGGGGGTTGAGTACATGTTTGTGAGTATTAGGTTGAGTATGTTTGAACCTCTAGTGGGCATATGGACTATCTGGTCCAAGGTGTTTGTGTTCACAAAGTCCAGGAATCTCTGGGTCTGTAAGTTTGGGTTGTATAAGTATTCCAGTTTACAGACAGGTAGTTGAAGTGGCCCATGAATATGGTATTGGGTTGAATGATTAGGGCCTCCAGTAAGTTCAAGTATGAGTTATGGGTTGCTTGGGTCAAAAGGGAAGACCTAGAGCTTGCAACGATATGATATGGGACTTTGCCTATGGAAATATGGACCAAGAGAAATTCATGCATGCCATCCTGTTTGACTAGTCTTGAGGTGAGTTTGTTGTTAATATAGATTGAGACACTTCCACCTTTGGCCCCTATCTGTGCAGTAACTGGTCTGAATGTGTGGAAGGCATTATAGCCCTGCACTGAAAGTGCGCTCTCTGCAGTATTAAACCATGTCTCAGTAACTGCACAGATGCCCACATTTTCCAGGATCAGGAGAGCCTAAATGGAGTGGAGTTTCTTCTTTAGGTTCCTGGCATTGATCAGTAAAACCTGTAGATTCCCTTGAGATGATTTTGCTATGTTAGAAGGTTTGTCAGTTTGGTACTGCCTAAAAAAGGTACAGTGGAGGAGGACAATGTTTTAGCCAATATTCAAAAGCTGAGGGGGACAGGTGCAGACCATCGTTGGCAAAACCCCCTTGGAATGTCACCAGAAACTCAGCCAATTATTGAAGTCAGTAATCTTTTGTTGATATTTTGGCATTATCCTTGGTGAAGGTAGAATGCTGCTCAGTGCTATGCACACAACAGTCTTGCACACATAGTCCTTGAGCTCCATAATGTATTTCTCTTCATATAGTTCAGTGATGCATGTTTCAGGTCATTTATAGCCATGTGGACTATGGCCAAGTCATAGTGATACCGGTCATCTAATGACTTGAGGGCATGGGTGGTTTGACAGATCCTGTCACCTGATAGACAACTGACTGATTTTCTCCTTATTCAGCCTGGTGAGTGGGACATCTGTATGTCTCACAATGGAGTCTCCTATGAATAAAATATTGGGTAATGTACTGACTTGCCTTATGTGCTTTTTATTTGAGAATCCAAAGGGTATGGCTGTATGTGTTGTGTTGGGTGTTGCTTTGGTTGATAGCTTTTGGGGTTACTGAGGAATCATTTTTGTAAGAATAATATCTAGGAGGTCTTTGGGATTTGGGATTTAAGAAGGTTGCTTTTAAGTGCCTCAGTATATCTTGGTCTATGTCTATGTATTGGTCTATGTATTGGGTCAGTACTATGTGTGTGTGTGGGGGGAGGGCATAATGCTTTTATTACTGACAAAATGATTGTTATTTTGAGTGCTTTTTTGTGAGTCTTGCCTCCAATGACATTGCATAATTACATCTTTCACATACTGTATTCGTTTTCTCTAAGGATTAGCTGGTGGTCAGTGAACATGACTCAATTCCTACATTATTTCTGGATGCCCATATCTACCAAGCTGGCAGGAAAGAAACTGGGAAAGTGCCCATCCATGGTGTCATATCTTTTTTAGGTAAAATACAAAGGGGTGGTACAACAAACTAACATGAGCGCTGTGAGGGTAAAAACTAAAACTAGGCTATGTATGACTGAATGTGTGCAGCAGTGCTCTTCAGCATGCAAACAGGTTTTCCTTTGTTCAACTGAGTACTGGGTAAATGTACAAGAGAAGTTTTACAGGGAAAATGTAGTTTCTAAGTGCTTGTGCCTATGCAAGGTAGTAGTAAACTCCACTGTATGATGAGCAGTGGAATTTATAGACGCAAGGAAAGTAACTAAACCAACTAAAAAGCCACATGGCCAATTAAATGATCTCCCTTTAACCCTCCCCGTGTGTTTCCCAACTTTAACTGACCAGGCTACCTTTCTACGGCCTCTAGAATTGCAGTCTGTTAGATTGGGGACTTGCATTTTAAAGTAGTTATTAGATATTAGACAGGCTAAAGGGTAAAATAAATTGTGTTTCATTTATGCATAAAAGACAGTTAAGCAGAAAGAAAAATAACCTTGCTACTCAAGCATGAGAAACAGCTTATTAGAAAGGAGAAATAAGCATAAAGTGTGTAAAAATACAGAAATACAGAATGTTCTTTTGTCAAGGGAAAGATACAATCGTGTCACTACAGAATGTTTCTTAATGAAATGTTAAATAAAGCACATATGAGACAAAGCCTAAGACCAAGGTTAGAAAAAGTAAGTAGGAAAATTACTGGACTGAAGCAATATAATATGTTGTGTTCAGGATAGCAGTTCAGTTAAGATTAGTGAGTTTGTTCGACCTGTTACTTCAGAGAAGATTACAGACATTGAAGCCTGAGTACAGAAGAGAGGTCAAATAAAAAACATATTAGTTTACATTGTTCAGAACAATCAGAATATGCTGTGCAGTAACTTTGAACACTAATTGTTTATTAGCACTGTTAATGGAGACAGTATTTGGATATTGTGAACATTTAGTAAAGCTTTATTAAATAAACTACAGTGTTTGGAGAATTCATTCTGGAAAGTACACAAGACTTGGTCCTTAAAGGAGAGACTGGCACCTGTTCAGCATGAGTTTGGGTAATTAACAGATAAAGACTTTCATTCTCAGTCTCATTACAGTGTTTCTAGCTAATTATGGCACAATACAGTATTATCAATTCTTACAATGGCACCCAAACAGGCCTGCTGTCTGGAGAGAGATATATAATTCTTGCAACCCACCAAGCAGCTACTCTGGACAATCAGAAAATCAGAGACAGTTAACCCTTTCAAATCTAGTTTCCAGTGCAGCATATATTTTCTTCAGTTCACAGTAAGTGTTCTTCCAAATCACTACAGCAAACTTACTATGGACATTTCAATAGCACTCCAGAGGCTTTCCAGCTGAGAGGCCCCAGTAAAGGTAATCAACAGTGCTACAAACCACCCTTTCAGTAACGGTATCATTCATTTCCAGACCTGGTCATGCTATATGTGTTTTACAAAATCTACAGAATAGCAGTATTTTGTTCTACTACATGTGCTCCACTGCGTAAATCAGCCTTATTAGAAAACTTTAAAAATACAGCTGCAAAAATACTTTTTAGGAAGCACTATTTCATGCAGAACAAAAACAACACTACTTCATGCAAAACAAAAACACAGCAAATGACCTCTACATATAGTAAATGCAGCTGTTAACCAAAAAGCACAGCACCAGTGTTTATTTCAGAAAAGCCACAAACAAGTTCAGCAAGCCAGTATTAAATCAAAGCAGTGTTCCTTCAAACCATAAAATACATTATCCAGTTAACAGCTATCTCCAAAAACTTTCAAGTTTCCAGTGTGATGTCATACAGCCAAAAAGAAAAAAAAAGGTTAATAAGCTACAGACAATGCCTCACATTCTTCCAAAACCATAAAGTTATGTAAGACTTTATATGCATTTCTTACTTACCAGCTCAAAAAAAAGTTTAAATTAATCAGCTAAAGTAATTTGCATATAAACATGTCAAGTAATACTGCTACAGTTAAATCATCAGTAAATCTTTGGTTTAAGTTTAAAAGTCTTCTCTTAAAGTTAAAGGTTATTAGTTCAAAAATGTTAAATATTTCTAAACGCAAAAGGGTTAAATCACAGAAGCAAGTTTATAAGTCAGCTTCTGTCACTACAGGTTTAGACTTGCTTCAGCACATACAACTCAACATAATCCTTTTGGTTGCAGTATAGTTTCACATACAAATGTTCAAAATGTAATACATATAATTCAAAATACAGAATTATGTTGCAGTATTAAACATACAAATGAAAACACAGTCAACATACACAACATGCAGGCAATGTCTCAGGTTCACATTGCTTCATCCAGTTTCAGAATCAAGTGCAATGTTTGCAGTGAAGGGAGATAAGAGGAATCAGAGTGCAGATTTTAATACAGTAAATTGCAGTATAACTGAAAAATATACTTCAGTGCTAAGTAAAATAATGCATTCCATAGCTATCTGATATCCGTAAAGATCAGAACATTAATCTGTCATTGTTTAAGGTTAAAAGAAATAACAATATTTCATTGTTTACAGACAAATTAATTTCAGTTACACACAGATACAAATATAGTTTTGTCAGAATTTAAAAGTTCAAAGATCACAGCAGCTAACAGTTCAAAGTGTAGCAACTTTGTACTAGGTATAAACATGTCATTAGCGTTATATGCTGTTTTAGACAAGATTTGTGCATTGTTCAGATTTTAAAGAATGGGTTATGACAGGAACATGCAGATTTATGAGTTAAAGATACAATAAATTCCAGTTCAGCTGATGCAGTTGAAGTGCTCAGAAAGACATATTGGGTGTGGCCAGTTAGAAAAAAGGATAACTGTATACCTCTGTGTCTTGTAAGGTATATCAGAAATAACAGTTAAATTAATTTGCAGAATAAAGGGTTTACAGTTACAAATTTGGCAAATTAATTTTTTGTGTTGTTTTGTTTGAGTTTTTTATTAAAATGTTGCAATGTATAAACAATAAGCAATGATATACACATTGACAAAATAATGTTTGATACTTTACAGAATGCAAAATTTAAAGTCAATGCTTTAATTGTGTTCTTTTGTCAAGGGACAGATACAATCTTGTCAACTACAGAATATTCCTTAGGTTCATAGGTTCATAGGTAGGTACTAGGCTATCTGCCCGAGGGCATTTATAAGCCTAGCCAGAGTGTGTCAGCTTTCACGGCCCCATTGATTAATTAATTGAGCCTCTGTCAAGTAGAGCCAATGAAGTGATCCCAGGGGTGTACTTTTTGTTACCCATCCACTTGTCAAGGCTTCTCTTGAAGAGTGTTAGTGAGGAGCTCTGCCTAATGTAGTTAGGAATTTTGTTCCAAAGCATGGGGAGTCTCTGTGACAGGAATCTATCCCTCCAGCATGTTCTATTTATTGTTGTGGCGAGGTTTAGCTTACTAGAGCGCGTGGCTCGCAGTGACTTGGATTTCTTTAGGTGGAGCATGTCCATCAGTTCTGAGTTGGACATGGCTTTGTAAGTCAGGCAGAGATCACCTCTGAGTAAGCGATATGCCACTGAGTACAGCTGGAGTTTTTCAGTCGGGCTGCATAGGACATATGTTTGAGGCCAGTAATCCTCTTGGTGAGGTGCTTTTGTGGTCTTTCAAGCTGTTGGAAGTGTCTTGTGAGGTACATCCCAAATGGGGCATTGTACTCTATGATGGGTCTGATGAGTGACAAGTAGAGGCGCACTATAACCTCTTAATGAAATGTTAAAGTGCATACAAGACAAAGCTTGAGACCAAGGTTAGAAAAAGTAAATAAGGAAAATAACTGGACTGAAGCAATATAATATGTTGTGTTCAGGATAGCAATTCAATTGGGTCTATATTAGAACATTGAAGTTTCAAAACTACGAATGTTCTAATATCGAACCCTATTCAGCGAAAGCTGAAAACATCAAACATACAGAACAGCAAATTTTTTCCTAGGGAAAAAATTCACTGTTCCAAAACACATACACACAACACAAGCACACCAAACAAACAGCAATCCACACACATACACCTAAAATCTTACACCTAACCCTACACTAAACTATACACACACCACTAACTATCCACTTACCTTAACCTAAACCCTAACCCTAAGGTCTGTCACCATCACACACTCACCTCACCCGCACCCTAACCCTAACTCACCTACCCCGCCCTAACCCCCATGTCCACACAATCGCACACATACCTAACCTGCACCCTAACCCTAACTAACCTAACCCACACTCAATCACACACTTACCTGAACCTGACCAGTAACTTTCCACCACAGCACTGAAAATACCAAAGCAACAGAAACAGACAACAAAATTCTTTCCCTAGGAATAAATTTGGTTTTCTGTTGCTTCGATATTTTCAGCTTTCACTGAATAGAGTTTGATATTAGAACATTCAAAGATTTGAAACTTCGATGTTCTAATACAGACCCGTTCAGTTAAGGTTAGTGAGTTTGTTCGACCTGGTACTTCAGAAAAGATTACAGACACTAGAGCCTGTGTACAGAAGACAGGTCAAATAAAGACTATATTAGTTTACTTTGTTCAGAACAATCATAATATGACGTGCAGTAACTTTGAACACTAATTGTTTATCAGCACTGTTAATAAAAACAGTATTTAGATATTGTAAACATCTAATAAAGCCTTATTAAATAAACTACAGTGTTTGGAAAATTCATTCTGGAATGTGCACAAGACTTGGTCCATAAATGAGAGACTGGCACCTGTTCAGCATGTGTTTGGGTAATTAACAGCTAAAGACTTCCGTTCTCAGTCTCATTACGGTGTTTCCAGCTAATTATGGTACAGTACAATATTATCAATTCTTATACAGTCCCAGTCTTCTTAATGTAAAAACAGACTTTAGTTAGCCAAAAGTGAAAACATACCAGAAACAAATCAAACAACCATTTATAGCAAGTAATTATATGGCAGAAAAGCCAGCAATGAGGAACACACACTTGAAGGTTATTTCAAAGCATAGTGGTAGCAGCTAGACCAAGCAAAAGCAGTGATGAAATGCAAAAAAAAAAAAAAAAAAAAAAAAAGCAATAAAATAATTTGAAAATATGCAGTAGTCTTCAGTAATATATTAGAAAAGTGCAATATTTCAATTGTCATAGTCTGGATGGCACTAGATGGAAGCCAAATACTCTGAGAACATAGACAAGGACACCAAGCATTTGAGCTCTACGGAACTTAGCCAAGAGTTGAGTAAATGCACCAAATTTATAGAATCAAAGAAAAAGTGAGTAAACCAATTAAAAAGCCCACTGACCAATGAAATTATCTCACT
This sequence comes from Protopterus annectens, assembly GCF_019279795.1. NCBI lineage: Eukaryota > Metazoa > Chordata > Ceratodontiformes > Protopteridae > Protopterus > Protopterus annectens. Next base: position 142,011,973 of record NC_056746.1, read on the forward strand.
TCAAAATTCTGTGTGTCACATTCTCTTATTCTGTTAACTTTTCAGCTTAATAGTAGTAACATTTTTAAAAATGTCCTCAGTTTGGATCATTTGACCTAGTTATTTATGGATTTATTTCTGATTCTGGAAGTAAGAGGTTGAGAGCTATGAGATGTGCTTTGAATAAAGGAGTTATTTTTATGCTGGTGGTGTGCCTTGAAAAGTACTTTCATAGTAACTGAATATTGGATGAAGTATTACCGCTTGTACATTCCTGTTACTACTCTCCTTATTGGTGTTTTGCCTCCATCTCGCTTCATTTGTGTTATTGCTTTGATCATACTGTCAAGCTTTTGCCAACCTTTTATGAAGCCAAACTAGTAATGGACAGTCAAAGCTGGGATGATTATTGACAACCTATTCATCAAGAGAGACATAAACATTTTATAGCCTTTAATACTGAGATGGGGTGATGTAAGGCAGACAAAAAGGTTCTTTTCCATCTTATGAAATGACTGAGATTATGGCATTTTTCTGTGACAGGAGTATTTCTCCAGCAGCAGGGATGGAGCTAGATAGAAGTGTAAAGCGTGGTATACAGTACACTTCCAATGATATGAACCAGTCAAAGGAAAGTCATCACACCAGAAACTTGCCCTTCCTAGCAGCCGAGACAGCCACGTGAACCTCTTCTCTTGTAAATGGGTCTAACAAAGCCCACACCTCTGTACCTGAGAGGGCAAGCAAATCTGGTCCTCTTCTGAAATCAGACATGTCATCAACATCAAACAGCAGCTACCCGCAAGAGATTAGGGGTTCTCATAATACGCTTCAAAACAAGTCAGTACCTCTTGTGAGGTACCAAAGACAACCATTGGACAGCTTCCCTAATTCTACAGATCATGCCTGCAGCCGGCTGCTATCATAATCTGAGACCAAACGTTCTCTGGGCAGTTGGGATAGTTTCAATATAATTTAATCCAAGGGACATCAAAAGCAATTCAGATTTATATCAGTAAGACTCACAACAGTTTCTCTTACCAGATTCACTGCTTCCTGAACTATTGCCCCCCCCCTTTTGTCTGAGGCTGTAGATGTACTTTTTTCCACCCCTCACAGAGTCTCTAAACTTCATGTTCTTACTATCTCATACAATAACAACAATAATATTCCTTTTGTAACTGAGTACAAATACATGGCTATCCCTTGACTAAAGTAAGCCTTACAACCACACTGATAATATCATTAATAAAGTCCTCTCACAGCTAAAACTAAAATTCTGCTATAGGATATCACAGCTACTATCTCCTGCTGCCTGCAAAGCACTAGCCAAGAATGTTCTTCTCCCTAAACAGGAATACTGCCGTCCTATGCTCTCCTGATGCTCTGCTTATAAAACTCAAAGACTACAAGTCACTGAGAATAAAATTGCCAGACTTGCCCTGCTTGTTGATGCCCATGTTTACAGCTACAACCTTCTAAATGACCTAACTGAAGACCACAGATGAAGAATCCACTTAAAACACCAGTTTATTGTACCTCTAGCGCTTCGGCAACTGCCTTCAAGGAGTATAAAACATCACATAACTTACACAGTTTATATACCCTAATACGTCTAACAATTAAACAATTAGCCTAAACCAATTAATCAATAAACATTAAAAAATACTTAATACTGCTTTCTCATCAGATAAGAAGCCTCCAGTTACATTCCACATTCAGACCCTGAGGAAATAAAGTGTCATATTTCAAAATGAAAATACTTTCTTTATATAACAACTTCTTTTTATACAAATCATCAGAAAATACACCCTTCATAATATGTTCTAAGATAGTGGCTTGTAGCCCATTTGGGTTAGAATTGTGAACCAACATAAAATGTTTGGCAACAGGGCTATCTTCTTTATTATTTATAATATTCCTGACAAGCGCCTGCAGTCTAGTTTTAAACTTCCTTTTACTTTCTCCTATATATACAAGGTTACAAGGACATTTCAACGCATAAATAATACCTTCAGTGTTACAGCTATATATATTTTTAGCCTCAAATACATGTCCATTTATATACTTAAAAGTTGGAACTATATAATGACAAACATTGCAATGACCTAAACTGGCTACTCTTTACAGACAAGTCTATTTATCTTCTATGCAATATAAAATCTAAATGATGGCTACTCCCCCTCTTTGAAAAGAAAACCCCCATTCAGGGCACATTTCTACTCCCTACAGAATTCCCAGGAGAACTTAATATCATTCAACCATCCCTCACTGAAAATAAACATTGGTGAAAGAGCCTTCTCATGAAAAGGCCCAGCCCTCTGAAACAAACTACCAGCTAAAACAAGTCATCAGGATACTCTTACCTAGTTTAAGAAGTCCCTTTCTGAGGTGAGCACCTCTTCAAGGAAGTTGCTTGTAAATGCTTTAGGGATAACAGATAAACTCTTTAAAAGGCTTAGCGTTCTAACAATGCTTACAGTTTCTCAGCTGTTTTCCTTTGTCATTTACTTCTATGTTCTCTTCTTAGTCTCCAGGCCTATCTCCTCTAAGAAGCAACTTCATGTAACCAACCTGCATTGCACCCCAAGCAAATTGATAAAACCTTATGTAAACCTGTTCCTTTATCAGATATCTGTAAGGACTGTATAACACGCTAACGTAAAATTGTATAATAACTGTATAGGAACTTTATAAAGTTTTGCAGGTATGTAAACCTAACAATCTGTCACATTTGAAGTACATGACTAATTGCCCCGAACCCAGTTCACAGCTGAAATGGGTCTCTGGACCATTCTAGCCCTCCAGTTATCAGAGCATAAATAAATAAATAGTTCTAACAACTATGCTTGTTAAGCCATAAAAGCTGCATGCAACAAAGCTTTCCTTCTCATAGACATTTCCAAATCATAAGACCCTCCTTATACACATCCCACTGTGCTCCTAGCCCTATGTGCATTGCCTGATCAAATGCACCCTGTTTTGTCCATCCTGCAGCATACCATGTCTAAACGTCAGGCAAGGCAGTAATGCCAGTGATGGCCAAGATCTAAAAGACGGCTACCAGCACTAAGAATTATAAAAGCATTACTGGATACAGCTGTGAGCATGGTACCAAATCCCTGAACATAGTACAAATGTTCCCGTGAGACAATGATCCAACCTATTTGAGGTAATCTATTACTTACTGTTGAGTGAAACTTGAAAATAGTGTCAGATAAACCTAGAGCCCTGTGAACAACAATTATCGCTCTCTCTCTCTGCTTCAGTATGTTTCTAAAGAATGTACTAATGCAGAACAGAGACTGTTTTTGCACAACTCTGCACTTCGGAATAATTTGCAACCAGATTCCAGTCCCTAAATCATAGAAAAATACCTCCACTAAAGGCCACTATGCCCCCTAACATGGCCACAAGATCATCCCTGGAGAAACACAAAGAAACACAAATATTGACTACTGTTAGTTTAGTATTCTAAAACACAGCCTTCAGAGGTACATATCTACCTGCCTCAGCTGCATTTGAGGGGTGTATATCATAAGTCCGAATGCTGAAACTTCAAACTGGGAAGTTCAAAGTCTAAAAATAACAAAGCTGCAGAACATCGAGTTCTTTCCCAGGCAAAGAATTCGGTGGGCCGTTTCTGCAGCTTTGCTATTTCCTCCACTGTGGTGTGATCTCGGAGTTGATATATTTAAGTAGAGGGGGGTAGAAACAGTATGTAGTGTTTGTGTGTTTCCGCGTTTTGTACCGGAGCAGTGATTTTTTTTCCCTGGGAAAAAAAATCGCTGTTCTTAGTGTTCGGAGTTTTCAGTTTTCGAACTTTTGGGTTCGATATTTACATAGTCAAAGTTTTGACACTTCGACTATGTGATATAGACTCGCATTTGAGTACAGGACCTGAAAGTTACAGTCCTGCTGAATAAGAGTGCATACTTCTCCTACCCTCTCAATATCCTAAAAAAATATGCTGCTCTCAGGAGCTTTTGCTGTTCCTCTAGTGCGAGACAAGTCTCTTGTAAACATACCGCATCAGGTATAACAGTTTTAATGTAAGCAAAGATCCTAGCCCGCTAACATTTCAAGCCACTGGCAAGAAAGCAATAATAATAAGAAACAACTTTCTGACACTATGAAAGAAAAAAAGATGATATATTTTTTTCACGACACATACAATTGTATCTAGTACATACATCCTTTAAAATAATCCTTGAAAATTTATATACTTTATAGTTCCTTTTTTTGCAAAAAAGGAAGTATAAATTTTGAACTGTCAGGATGTCCATTTGTACACTTCACTAACAGTCTGAACCTTTGATATTTTATTACAAAACAGTCTGGGTTTATGTTAGCTAAGATTTTCTTATTATTACAAGGATATCACTTAATTTTATTTGGATATTCATACTTTTTCTAAATAAATTATTACAATTTTATTCTTGCATATGATTTTAGAATTTAGACAGTTTATCCTTAGTTTTAAATGATAAGCCTCATCTTAATGAATAACAAATATATGACACAATCTATAACCGTTTTAGTATAAAACAATATGTGAAAATACATTTGGCCTTCAGAAACACTGAAACTGAGTGTAAGAGAAGTTACACAGTGCATATTTAAGGTTAGTCAAGAATTCAGGAGACTGTCAGAATCCATAATTCACATTTCTGATATTCTCTGCTGTACTCTGTAAATCACAAATAACATTAGTATTAGGTGATACTAGAATAGCTGCATTAAATCAGTAGGTGTTACTGGACAGTATTTTCTCTTGGAACTTGTGGTATCATAAATTAAGGTCTTTTGGCTTTTTGCTGTCAGAAGCAGACACACACACACACACACACACACACACACACACACACACACACACACACACACACACACACACACACACACACACATAATATTACTGCATTTGTCATAAAGAATTCAGTCCGAAGCTTTGAAGGATACAAAATTGTAATAAATAAATATTCAGTATAGTCTTTTAAAAACAGGTACAATTGCTTTAAATAAAGATGGACTCTAAAAACTAATTTCCACTTCAACACTAATTTTTAAGACATCCATTATGGGCTTGTATCAGAGAATCCCCAATCACACATCATTCTAATCATTCAAGTGTTAATAGACTGATGGTCACAAAAAAGAAATACAAATATAATGACCAATCATACAAATAAACTTTACTCCTTCCAAGGAGGTATGTTGTATGCTGATCGAGATGCAGCACCTCCATTGTGCACTGCCTCTCACAAGAAAATACCCCAAGAGAGAAAATTTCACTTGAAAGCAGGTCCATATTAAATGTAAGCAACAGCATTATTAATTCTTTTCAGACCTCTTGTTGTAAGCAAAGTTTAACAACTGAATGAACTGGAACGCTTTACACCTCCAACAAAGAAAACATCTACTCATTTATCAGGGTTTATAGGCTACATTTCTAGCTGAATAACACTCATACTATACAAAAATACAATATATACAACAAACTCATAAAACAGGAACACAAAGTCAGTATCTAACACATAAGACATGTTTGCAAAATATAAAATAAAATCATATAAAGGAATGTAAAGAGTCCCTAGACCCCTGCATCGTAATGGAGACAAACTGGGTATATAAACTATTGCAGTAACAGGATAGTGTTTGTATATATTTAAATACAATATCCATTATGTACTTTTAGTACCAACTAGGACCTGCAAGGTCCTACAAAGTCAAACTAGAAACGGACCAACAATGAAAATTAAGAATCTGGGCTGCTAGCAAAACAAACAAAAAAATCTCTGACAGTCTCTTAACCGTATTTAACATTGTACCATTACAACTGTGATGCCCGTGCCCTGGCCCAGCAATCAAGGAACCTCAGTCCTCACCACTAACACCAGAGAGGGCATCTCATATAAGAGGAAAGGATAACAAATACACACAGTAAAGTGCAATTTCCCTTAAGAGCACACAGAGATCACAGTCAGTCTGGGGCTGGTTGCTCCCTTGCTCTCCAGGTCCCCAATAAGACTCCACACTGGCACAGCTATAGGGTCCAGATCTCCACCTAGCTGGCAAGCTAACCTCCAGTACCCTCTCTGTCCAACCAGTGCTTCGTGTCCCTGCCCAAGTAGCTGACACACACACACACACACACACACACACACACACACACACACACACACACACACACACACACACACACACACACACACTTTGAGATAAGTATTTATACAACTTCACAGACACTCCTGGGAAAGCCTGACACAGATTTTCCAGCTGTGCCCCTATGCCCAGACTATATGGTAGTAATTACTGCCACCACCAACTAATAATTATCAGCTACCCAAAGGCCCTTAAAAGGGTGTCCAATTATTACTGTGCAATATTATTATCCAATTGGTAAGTGTGACTAAACAGTCTTAAGGCTTATTACAGTGGCTTTGTACAATAAACTCTATAAATATGCAATGTACTCTAGAGCTTAACTTATCTCTACATAAACCAGCCACAGTTGAAAAGGGTTTAACAATATTTAATAATAAACACTAAAAGCACAAGACAATACTACTACACCACAGTGCTATTCAAAACTTCAGAGATCACACAGAAACTTAAAATAATTCAGTAGTACAGTTCTGACAGAACAGACAAACACTTAGTCTAATCTTTTTTAATTTCCTAGCTATTGCTACAAGAAAACACACTTCTAAGATAACTTACTTAAGAGCATTGACAGTGCTGAGTTAGATGTCCAAGTATAAATAAATAAATAAATAAATAAATAATAAATAAATAAATGTCCAAGATCAAAATGCTTAATAATCTCTGGTTCTCACTGTTTAAATTGAAACTGCAGTTCTGCTAAACATTACATCATCTTTTACACTTTCCTGGTTCCCAGGCCACACAGAAACTGCATTTACATTCTTTTACACTTAGGGCAATAAAAGGATATTCCACATGTAAATTCTGGTTATTAACTTTAGCCTTAAAACAATAGGCCAGAAGCATTCATCTAGCCGTAATGGAACCGACTTGTAAACTTCAAAGGCAGTCATGAATTCATTTTAATTTCAAAGGACCAACAAGAAGTGCTTGACTTAGCTTTCTTTACAGCAGAGGGCAATGTTGCCACATTGTTGAAACAGCATTTCTTCACATTTAAGACACAAGCCTGTATTTTACATTTATATTTACAAATGCCAGCATTATGTATCAAATTCTATTCGACTAGGCTGGCAGCCTTCACCCATCTCTACCAGTCTTCACAACATTTGAAGAATTTAAGCTTCAGAGGGCATAGATAAAAACCCATTCCCTCTTTGTTCCTTTTCCCTGCAAAGGAGACAAAATCAGAAAAAAATATGCATAAAAATGTGTCATTGTCCACATTTATTTAAATAAATGTATGTACCTCAGCTTCTCCATGCTGACAATATCCAACCCATTAAGAAACTGGAACGCTTATAGAGATCTGCCAAACAAAGGAGTAAGTGAGTGTCTAGCCCAAAAACAATGAGTTAAGTATTGCTCCAACAAGCCTACACAGTAACAAGCACAAAACTCTGATATTCTTCTTCTGTGCAATAAAAGGAATGTACCTGTAGACCAAGTTATTATCCCCTTTAAATCAAAATGCAACTCTTATATTATTGCTGGCCCAGCTTGGGGACAAACAATGTCCCTAGACAAATACTACACCACTGGTAAAATACATTCAAGAAGGAAACGGTCTCATACTACCTAGTAATTGCAGGTTTCCACCTACCCTGCATATGGCTGTAATTTAATGGAGAAACCCAGTCCTTTCCCCCCCAGCAGATATACTAGTCATCAGAAATTAAAAAGGAAATAAAAGTACTGCTTGTTCATACGTATTGCCACCAATATCGCTCATTGAATTCACTTAATCCCCCTGCTTGAAAAGGTATTAATTCATTCAACCAGATGGCTTAGTGGTAAATTGCTGTTGCTATGGTGTACAGGGTCCTGGATTCAAGACCTACAAGGGCTGTTTATTATGATTGGATGGGAGATAGGAAATTCACCCCGGGGATCATGTCAGTCGCCCTGCTAGACAGGGGCCCAGAGAAGTAAATATTGTGGGAAAAAATTTCCAGGGAATTGTTATGGCTAGGCTTGCATAGGCCTTAGGGCCGATAGCTTACTACCAACCTATGAACCTATGAACCTATGAACTCTCACCACTTAGTTCACTTTAAAACAGTGAGGGAGATATGGACTGCAGTTGCAAAAACTTCTTCAGGCCTTGGCGATCTCCCCCCAAATCAGAAACTGCCTGTAAGGGAAGAGGCAATGAATCAAGAATAAGTATGCGGGATCATCAGAGGATGCCAGAAAAGCACAAAAGTAGGGAAAGGGCTGGGAGTCTGTAAAACTATCCCAAAATAATCACTAGGCAACATAAGCAAATAGCCTGGCCCTGTAGCCACATTACTCCAGCCTCTCTTCAACATCACAGCTTCCAAGCAAATACTAAGAAAGAAAAACCAGTGGGAAGGACAATGGTAGGCATCCCTTGCACTGGGACTGAAACCATATGTGTGGCAATGACCAATCCAGTTCCATTCCTAATGAGCAACACAGAATAATAACTTCCCATGGAAAACCAATACCTATTGACATTAGTTTGCCCAACCTTGGTTCCAGCCCTGTGACTGTAAACAAATAGACAGAGTAATGAAATAAGCAGGATGGGGCTTAACGTAAAATGAAAGAGATTAAGAGAAGGGAAAACAAAATGCAGTGAACTCAAAATCAAATGCAACAAAACCCACCCCCACTGTCAGGTCTCAGCAAACTGACTACAATGTGAGCACACAGGCACGCGTATATATATATATATATATATATATATATATATATATATATATATATATATACACACACACACACACACACACACACACACACACACACACAAATATTTTAACAGTCTCTGCAGCAATGTTTCTTTGGATATAAAGCAGCTTATTCCAAGAGTTGCATCTATTCTCTTAAACAAGTTGAATGGTTAAATAGGTTTCTACAGAGGAACTCATCTGCTGTCAGGACTGACCAATGTTTTGTCTGTAGATTCAGGTCTGATGTCTTGAATGATCTGGTTAAGAGTTTCTTGCAGAATTTTAAGGCTTGTCTGTGGTGAATCAAATGTCAACTCACGGCAGCAAAGAAAACTTAAAAAATTGGATAAAATAGCTGAAATTTACCCTTCTTTTACAGAAAAATCATAATTGTGAATGTCAGAATTTCCAGGACTGTTACAATCTACATAAGATCTCTTTCTTCAAAGAGAATATAGAGAGGTGAACCAATAAAGGCATGCTAGTTGCCATAGACAAATACCCTGTGTGATTTCCCAGCGTATATAGAGTCCTCCAGCAGGCCACTCTCTTGAGCTATGAGATGCTTGATAAATGGATGATAATCCAAACTCTCTGCCTTTTCATTGATTTCTGAGAAATGAAGCTTTTACTCCCTGGCTTGATCTTCAAAATCATTCAAATGAGCCCCCAGAAAATACAGGATGAGTAGTAACCATCAAGCCAAGGTTCTCAAAAGGATGGAAGGATAAAATAATCCAAAGAGACTTCATCAGAATAAATAACACACAAAAAGCTCTAGCTTAAATATACAAACCAATTAATCACTTAATTAATCAATTTATTTATTCTCATGAAGTCTCAGTATCAACCAAGATGAAAGCGTTTAATAAAATTCATCTACTCGTCCTGTTTTTTTCAACTACCCACAATCTTATTTCAATTTATCAATTTACATGGGCTGCAATACAGTTTGGTTACATGAAATTGCTTCTTAAAGGAGATATCTACCAGCAAAGGAAGACAGAAATGGAAAGTTTCAGTTGAGGAGCTCAGTGTGAGCAAGAACAAGCCAGGAGTGAGTCGGAAAGCTACAGGTTTACTCTTTAACCTGTCCAGTATTGTTTTGACTCCACAACAAATGGATTTATTAAACAAAGGTCTTTCTTTTGTTCCAGCTACTGGCTCAGATCTAACAGACATTATTACCACCATTAGGCTATTTACACGCATGGTGATGCTGGAATGTATGTTTTTGAATGGGCAAACTTCCAACATGAACACAATGAGTAATAAACTTAACAAACCTATTACTTTTAACCCACTTTATCTTCAGTGCTAAAGGCCTTTTTAAAACTATGTGAGTCAGATGCTTATTCTGCTTTTGATGCTGGATAAGAATATTTATTTATTTTATTTATTTATTTAACATAAATAAAATAAATAGATATTCAGAATATAATTTTGTTAACTTGACAAATAATGAATATAAGGCACTCTATGAACTTAAGAATGATAATAGGATACATATTAGACCTGCTGATAAGGATGGGGGTGTTGTGGTCATGGATTATGATTTTTATTGCTCTAGTATGCTGGAGCTACTTTCTGACAATGGAACTTATAATAGAATTACGAAGAACAGGTGGGCAAACTGGTCCACAAGGTTCATCATGATTTATATGATCTTTCAATGTGTGGACTTATTGACCATGTTTTATATAATTTTCTGTATGTTGAATATTCTTTGACTCCGGTTATCCATGACTCACCTAAGATTCACAAAAATGCCACCAACCCTCCCATGTGACCAACAGTTTCTGGGGAGGGGTGGCTTACTGAGCCCCTCTCTGTATATGTAGAGAATAGTTAAAACCTCAGTTAGCTAAAGCTTCAAAACTTTTGAAAGATACCCAGCAGTTTTTATGTTCTTTGTTTGATTCTGTGAATAATTTTGATGTATCTATCTTTTCTCTATTTACACTCGATGTAAAAACTTTTTTTTTTACAATCATGCCTAATACAGAAGCTATAGGTCTGGTTAGATCATTTGTAGTATGCGATAGTGGTTCTACACATAACACTATAACAGTGATATGCATCTTGCTGGATCTTATCTTACAAAATAATATTTTTATCTTTGAGGGTGAACATTTCCTGCAAAGGATAGGAGTGTCTTTTGAATAATAATGTTTCCATTCACAATATCAAATATTATACTAGATTTGTGAATGATATCTTTCTTTGTGGAAATCATCCTTCCTTGATGCAGTTTTTGTAGTTATCTAAGAAACACCCACAAACTTTTTAAGGTTTACGTTGAATTTGTCAGCTGATACAGGAGCAGCCTTAGATCAATAAAAGCACCACTGCTACAGTGGCACCCTAAGTGGTGGCCCAGTTGGCCTATGCCTAAGGCTGGCTATGAGCTGATACCATACATTTTCTAGATGTTACTGTTAGCAAGGATGCTGTTGGAGGCCTGAATACCCAACCCTTTAGGAAGCCTTGCTGGAAAAATGGATTGCTGCATTGTACTAGTATGCATCTGCATCACGTATACTGAAGTATATTGAAAGGGCAGTCTATGAGAATTTCTAGTCTCTCTACTGATGATTCTAGATTTGAAGCTACTATGGCATCTTTACATGATGATTTTATTCAAAGGGGTTATTCAAGAACCGCTGTCCATAATTCATTTAAAAATGTTAGTAGTATGAGAAAAGACAGAGCAGCACATTATTTTGCAGCAAACAGGAAAGTATGTATATGTAGCAACAGGGGTTTAATGCAATGTACCCCAAGGGCTTTGTTTACTTATTCTAACAATATTTATCAATTCTGTGATATTATAAGGAAAAATTGGCCTATTCTTCTAGCGGATGACAAAGTTAGAGAATTAGTTGGTGATAGGCCTAATTTTATTTTTAGAAACAATCTCTCTCTGAAAAGACGTTTGTGGTATGGACCTTCTGGCCAATTATCTATGAATAAATGTTCTTATGCAAAATGGGTATATACCCATGCCATAACCGTAAAGCTTGTGAGTTTATAAGTGAGACCAAGCACTTTATACATCCTGTAACAGGACATGAATTCTTATCTTGTTTCTATGCTGACTGTAAGAGCACGTCTTTAGTTTATATAGCTTTTTCTTCTTTTGGCTTTTCCCGGTTAGGGATCGCCACAGCGGATCACCTTGTCCGCTCATGATTGGCAGTGGAGTTTTACAGTGTCGAGTTGCCAGCCCAGCACCCAACCTTCCACAGAAGGCACACACATGCACACACTCACACCTAGGGCCAATTTAGAGTGTCCAATCCACCTGCAGCATGTCTTTGGAATGCGGGAGGACATGCAGACTCTGCACAGAAAGCACCCGAGGATCGAACCAGAGAACCTCTTGCTGTGAGGTGGGGCTGCCCTTTAGTTTATATAGCTACCTGTTGTAATTGCTCTTGATTTTATGTGGGAAAAACCACAAGACAACTTAAAAAATGGATTTTGGAACAAGATGGGGATATTCGTAAGAAGGTAAAAAAGTAATGCATTAGCCTGTTACTGTCTTAGTAAAGGACACAATAGAATTTGTTTAGAGTTTTATAATTGGTTGAGTCTGATATCAGAGGTGGTGATGTGAATAACAGAATAGAAAAAATTGAATTAAAGTGGATTTTAGTCCTGCAGGCACATAAGGAACCAGGCCTAAATACTACTGTTCCTTTAAAACCTTACTCAAAGAGAGGTGGGTATGAGATGTTTAATTACTTTTAATTATGTTTGATTGCCTGCATTATTTAAACTCAGTTTTGTTCACTTTTGCATGGTTTGAAGAAGTGGCAATCCCACGAAAGCGCTCATCATCATTTATTAAAGTAGCGGTATTTTTACTGCCTTCTTGGTTGGTTTTATTTCATTTTTGGACATTGTATTTAGTAATAATTGCCTATGTCCAGGAGAGTTGTGGGCACTATCCCAGGTAAGAATTTATGGTGCCCCATCCACTTGTCCAGGTTCCTTTTAAACGGTGTTATAGAGGTGCTCTGCTTCACATGAATTGGCAGTCTATTCCAAAGACGCGGCAGTCACTAGCAGACAAATCTGTCCCTCCAGCATGTCCTAATCAAGTTGCAGACCATATTTAGGTTCCTGGAACAGGTGGCTCTAGACCTGTTCTTTTATGGATGTGCAGCAAATTCATTAGGTTTGGGTCGGAGATTGCTCTGTAAGCCAGGCATAAGTCTCTCCTAAGAAGTCTATACAATACTAAGTATAGTGACAGGGACTTTAGTCGATCTGCATAATGCATGTGCCGGAGTCCCTTGATTTCTTTGTCAGAAACCTCTGAAGTCTCTCCAGTTCCTGCAGGTACAGTGTGCAGTACATGCCAAAAGGAGCATTATACTCAATTATGGGTCTGATTAGTGATGAGTATAGGAGAGTTACAACCTCCGGAGGTGATGCGTTTGCTAATCAAGTGTGCTGTGTAGAAAGTCTTCCTTACTACAGTAGACACATGGTGGTCAAAGTTAAGGTCACAGTCTATTAGTAATCCCAGATCCCTTACCACTTCATAGGTACATAAGGTATTGTTGTTAATCTGATAGCGTGAAGGGACATTGTTTTCACCAAATGGAATGATGATGCATTTATTTGCATTTAGTCGTTGGTCTGTGTAAGACTCTCCTGAGGTATATTGATATCATTTGGGGATTCGATAATTGCACCCAGTTTGCAGTCATCCACAAACTTGGTCAGTCACAGCCCCTTAGTTTTGGCCTGAACTTCTGAGACGTATATACCAAACAGGAGGGGGCCCAGCACTGACCCTTGTGGCACTTCATTGGTGACAGGTCTGCTGGTTGATGTGGAATAACCCACTTTGATAGTGTTTGACTGGTTTATGAGCCAGTTGGCAACCCATCTTACAACAAAGGACTTTACATTCAGTTTGCTAAGTTTATCTGTTATGCCTGAGTGTGGGATTGTGTCAAAGCCCTTGGCCAAGTTGCGGTATGCTGTGTGCACAGATTTGTCCTTGTCAATGGCCCTGGTCACATTTTCAAAGAAATCCACCAGGTTTAACGGGCAGGATCTGCCCTTGAAGCTAAATTGGTCAGATCCAGGGTTTGGAGGTTGCATGTGTCTTTATTTATGAGGTCCATGATGATACATTCCATGGCCTTACAGATGAGGCTGGTCAGACTTATGGGTCTATAATTCCCCGGTCTATTGCTAAGCCACTGTTGTGGAGGGGAATAACTGTTGCTTTTCTCCATTTCTCGGGAACAAAGCCTGTGGTTAAGCTGTGATTGAATAGAGTACTTAATGGTGATGCTAGTTCATGATTTAGTTTGTTTAGAAGACAGCCAGCCTGGGATGCAATCTGGGCCCATAAAGGCTGTGTTTTCTGCCTTAGACAAGGCTTTACTGACCTGCTCTTTGCATATGTAGGGTGGGAGGGAAGTTGGGGACAAGGTTTGCGATGTCTGGAGAGGATAAGGGAGTTAATTTTTTACCAAGTCTGTCCACCAGCAGGTTTGCTATCTCTGCGGGGTCAGTGTGTGTGATACCGTTAGTCACTAGTTAGGCACATGCTTGGGTCCTAACTTTCAGGCTACGTACATAGTTGTAAAAGGCCTTATGGTTATCCTTAGCTGTGATTGCTAAGTTTTTTTCAAAGTTACCCTTAGAGGATTTGACATGTTGTCTTATTTGCCTGTTGTGGCTGAGGAAGGCGCCTTTCCATTGTTGAGGCCTCGCCTTACTTTTCTTAGACAGCAACTTTTTGCATTTGTGTAAAGTTTGTTGATGCTGGATGTGCACCAGGGTGGCTTGATTTTACTTGGGGTTCAGACTTTGATTCTTTCTGGAACAGCTGAGTCTGTACACTTATACAAGTGATTGTACAGGGCTTTAGTGTAAGCTTTGGTGTAGTTACCACTTCCAGCTGGGGTGGGGCTTGGAATGCTTTTATAACTTCCCCTAGGAAGGTATAGTTTGCCTTATTAAAGTTCAATGAAGTCAGACCTGACTAGCTGTAGACATGCCATGTTTTGCCCCTTTCCTGACCTTATCAGAATAGCACAAGTGGATTGTTTGGCTATACTTTAGAAACACAGAACTTAAAAACAGACCCCAACTAACATCCAAAGTAAATAGTAAATAGTAAAAAGGTCACACATTTGACATATAAGAATTTAAAATCTAATAAGAAAGATACAGAATGATTCAGATGCATTAGTATAGCACATACTATCAAAATATGATGTAAAAAATATTTGTTCATTTTCTAGTTGAAGTCCTACTTTAACTTCTTCAGCCATTGTACATCTTTTCATTTAACACATTGTCTTCTGTTTAGTTCTGCTTATAAGACATCTTCTAACCATGTATCCATGAATTACCACATAGTTGGCAGTACACTAAACACCGAATGTGTGATGAGAGACTTAGGGACACAGGTGGACAGTGGTCTCACCTTTGATAACCACATCGCCACAACAGTCAGGAAATCCTTCTATGTGGCACACCTCATCACTAAGGGCTTTTCATCCAGAAAAAAGGAGGTCATTGTCCCACTGTACTCATCCCTCATTAGACCCATTATAGAGTACAATGTCCCATTTGGTATGTACCTCACAAGACATCTGCAACAGCTGGAAAGGACACAGAAATTCCTCACTAAAAGAATCACAGGCCTAAAACAGATGCCCTATGCTGACCGTCTAAACAAAACTCCAGCTATACTCTGTGGCAAGACTCAGAGGCGATCTCTGCTTAACATACAACGCCATGTCAAACCCTGAGCTGTTGGACATGCTCCACTTAAAGAAATCCCAATCCCTCAGAGCCACACGCTCCAGAGATCTAACCCTTGTCATGACAATGAACAAAACATGCTGGAGGGATAGGTTCCTGACCCAGAGACTCCCCATACTCTGGAATGGACTGTCCATACATGTCAAGCAGAGTGCCTCCTTGGCCTTCTTCAAAGGAACCTTGATGATTGGATGGGAGATAGGAAATTCACCCCAGGGATCACGTCAGTCGCCCTGTGAGACAGGGGTCCAGGGAAGTAAATATTGTGGCAAGAAATATCCAGGGAATTGTTATGGCTAGGCTTGTATAGGCCCTAGAGCTGATAGCCTAGTACCAACCTATGAGCCTATGAAACTATGAACCTTCTGGTAGGTCATAACTGCAAAGGTCATGCTCTGAGCAGCACAAACCTGACTGTAGAAATCTCCATTACTTCATCTCTAACCACTGGGTAAACACGGAGCAGTTCAGGTGGCAGGTGGAGAATAAAAAAAGAACAAAAAAAGCTTAATACTTTGTCAGCCAAAATCATCTCAGATGCTAAGATCTGATCACTTCTGATGTACTGCTATCATTTGGCCACATGACTGGTTGTCAGGCTGACCTCATACCAGCTGCTTAATCCATAAAAATGATAATAATCAAAGTAAGAGACCTTGAAAGGAGTCTGTACAAGTGATTTCAGATCACCTGGGTGGCTTGTCTGAGCATAACTAGCCAAGACTGAGGGCTGCATAGTTATGTTGTGTGGGACTGTTGCTCAAGATGGTATTCACTTCAGTGTGGAGTTTCGTTTTCCCCACTGTTGTGTGATTATGGAGTAGGTAATGTATAAGTTTGGGAAATGTGGGGGGAACACCCCTTCTAAAAACATATTTACAGGTTTGTGTGGGTTTTGGGGGGGCTGTGTATCCTTGTTGTGTTCAAATCAACAAGAGCTTTTTTTTATATTCTCAAAGCTCAGTTAGCTCAGTTAATGAATGAAAGCCTAGTGCCAGATATTCACTGATTCCAGTAACACAAGCCTCTTCTTGGCCGCAGTTTATAGCCATTGTCTTTTCTTGGAGGAAGAAAATTCCAGAATAAATCAGAGTATTTGTAGATAGTGAAAGAGAATCCACATCTTAGTGCATGACCGATGCAAGTCTCTCATCAACACTTTATATGTGTCTTACATGTGATGAGGCTGGCTAGAGGATCGTATCTGAAAGGACCTCAGATTGGGAGGATAATGTTGGACATTCCTCTCACTCCAGTTGCCTGCAGATGGCTAAAACAATCTGAATTAGATCAGTATCACATTGTCCTTAAGTGAACTTCCACCCAGTATTCTGTAAGGTATAGAAATGCTGGAGACCTTGAATTTGGACATCATGAGCTTAGTTAAAGCTACACAAGACCCCCTCCATCTGTGATATATATGGCCAAACGTTTTTTCTTTTGTTGTATAACTGATTGATATTGTGATCCCACCAGGGTGGCTTGTCTTTTGAGTTTGTCTAATTCTTAATACAAGTGGGCACAGCACACTCTATACAGCTATCAATATGGCTGTATAGAGATTTTGTAAATAGCTCAGCATATGCTATGGTGTTTACTGGGTTTGGGGGATGCTTGGAATTTAGCCAAGGTGTCACTTAGTAGAAAAAGGTTAGCTTTGAAATATTTCCTAAATGTTTTTGGTTTTGCTGGGTCTTCAGATTTAATTTTTATTTCAAACAATACTGCCTTATGGTCAGATCTGATGAGCAAAGATATTACATTGGTAGTAGAATGGACCAGCTGGTCCAGGATGTTGATAGGAATTGCTGGGCTTGTGCATTAGAAGCGGTATAGGATTTCCACTCTATAGAGAGTTGTTGAGATCCTCCAAGAATATTGTACTGAGTTTCCTGGAACATGGAAGGGGACCTATAGGTTGCAAGGATATAGTATGAGTCCCTGTTTATGGTAAGTTGCACATGTATGAGTTCCAGTAGGTCATACACTTTAACTAGTCTGGATGTGAGGTTGTTTTTAATATAGAATTAGACTCCTCCACCTTTAGTTACTTCCTGTGCAGTAGCTGCTCCAAAGGTGTGAAAGGCATTATAAACTTGTATTGCTGGGGTACTTTCTGTGACTTTAAACCATGTCTCCATTACTACACAGATGTCTGTACTCTCCAGGGAGAATAAGGCTTGCAGGGAGTGGATTTTCTTGTTAAGACTTCTAGCATTGAGCAGTACCACCTTCAGATATTCCTTTATGGGTTCAGTTAAGTCAAGAAGTTTATCAGTCTGGCATTGCCTAAGAAAGGCACTATGGGGGTGGAAAAGGTCTTTGCCAATATACGAAAACGTAGAGGGGATAAGTGCAGACCATCCCTCACAAAGCAGTGCAATATGTCAACCATGTCTTCCCAGGCCATCAAATATTGCACCCCTTGGATTGACACCAGAAGCTAAGCCAGTTGTTAAAATCAATCATTTTCTGTTGGTAACATGGCATCATCCTTGACGAACGTAGTATATCGCTCAGTGCTAGGCTCATACCTCCCTGAGGCACATAATCAATGAGCTCAATAATTTCTCACTTCACATAGTCAAGGATGGCACATCTCAGGTCATTAACACCCACATGGACTACGACAGAGTCATACTGGTACCTGTGGTTCAATGACCTGAGTGCCTGTGTGACTTGAAGGATCCTAGCCCTGGAAAGGCAGCTAACCGTGACTCTCTCCTTACTCAGTTTGGTGAGGGGGACATCGGTGTTCCTCACTACAGAATCACCAATGACCAGGAAATTTGGTTGTGCACTAGTTTGCCTTAAGGCCTTAATAGTATAGGCATTGGATACATTGTTACTATGTGTAGTTGTCGGTGATGTTTTAATACAGTGTTTACGTGATGGCCGAGGACCCTTTTTTATTATGCTATGCAGGAGGTCTTAGTGTTTTAGAAGGGTTACCTGTATGTGCCTCAGTCAGCATAAGTAGTTTTATATGTAGGGTCTTTACCCTGTGCAGTAGGCGTGGTGCAAGTGTCACTGACAACCTCTATAGGATTTGTTTTGGTTGTATAAGTGAGTTTTGCCTCCAGCATTAAAGTGCATTTAAACCTCTCACATACCTTATCTGTTTTATTAAGAATACGTGAGCTGTTTCTGGACATGAAACAGTTGCTACAATGTCTCAGAATACCCATCTCAACCAGAGTAGCCACAGGGAGAGTTGGGAAGTGCATATCCATGGCTACTGATCTACGAGGGAGGATAAAGGGAAATTTAAATATTGAATAGGTCAATAACATAAGAACTTGATGATCAATGTTCAGTTATACACAAACTAGATGTTCTACTAGTTAAATAAAATCTGTCTACTCAGTAAAGGTATTTCAAGGGAAACTTACACTGCAAGAGATTGGCGTCTATAGAGATTACAAGAAAGAATTATGCTGCAAGATGTTGGCGACTATACAGATAACTGCTAATCTCCACTGTGCAGAGTTCAGCAGTTGTAACAACACTATAAAAAAGGTAAAAAAATGCAGATATTCTGTTCTCTCTGATTTTAAAAAATTAAATGAATTGAATGCACTAGTTTTTCTTGGTCATGGGATGAAGATTCTGCTGTTTCATTAAAAAATTGTTACACAACATGAGAAAAAAAATTAGCTTCAAAGCAGCATTTACCACTGAGCTACTGATCTTCAAAACAGGAAGTACTAATGGCGGTTACTGTAAGCATGACTCAGCAAATCACACGTGCGTGATGAGTGATTAAGGAACGTGTTTCTCAGTACACTTTTTTGTCCTTATTACATGTTTTATACAGAGCAAGAAAAGTATGCAGAAGTAATTTGATATGCGAATTCCATTTCAGAAAGGAGATGTGAATCTGTGAGGACAGCATCTACATTGTCATTAGAGTTTTTGCATGTAAATGCCCAGCCTGATTAGAAGCAGTATTTGTCATCCATCCTAAGAATAACAACTTTTCAAAGAAAACATAATCAGACAAACATACTCAATTATCTGTAGTTAATGCATTATCTGCCCGACAGTTTATTAAAATGTCTAGTTTTGTTTCTCAAGATGTACAAAGGTCAGCCATGACAATTTAATGGGAGTAGTGACCTTTTGTGCACATTTGGCAATTGAATAGCATATTCACTCGTGTAAATGCATCGTGTCTTGTATGAGTGGATTCTCTACCCCTTAGTTAATACAGGGCTAGCTGCCAGCTTCATTTCTGGGATGCAAAGGAAAACTCCAGCCTTGCAAGACAGGTGAATTACCCAGTGGCCTCTCACTACTCTCTGCGTTAGCTTTAGGCATATGGGCCACTGAATGTACACAGATTGCCAGTGATTAGACATACACTCTGCTGAGACAAAGCGATGTGCTCCTTGTGTTCTCTATACAAGTAAGGATAAACTATAATGAACAGTAATATGCTACTTCACAAATCAGTGAATTTGTCATGGGGACATGCTAACCATTTCAGTAGCCACTTCCCAATTCAGCTGGTCCAGTAGCTATCTACATTAAAGATATCAAATGTGTTGTGAATTCTCCTTTATAAAGTTATGATGATGGCTTTTGCATACAAATCAAAGTTCATGTCCTTTTGCAAACCATTACAGAACTGTAGACCTTCTACACAGTATGGTCAGTTGTTACTGAACCCAGGCCAGTGAGGGTCTGTCAGGTAAAGTCATGAGAGTAAGGTAAACAGTAGCTCCTCTGGCATGTTTTAAACAGTCTGAATAGCACATATATCTGGCTAATTAGGTTTTGGTTAGTAATATCTGTTTTTAAATCATTTTTGAGAGGTATGTTGATATGGTTGCCTTTCCAACAGGACTAGACTTCATCCTCATCCACTGCACAAAAGAGGTAAAGAGGCATGATAACATCTTGGGAAGGATGAATGCTAGATCAGGAAGAAACAGGGGGTGAAGGTCATTTTGTGAACCTGACTTACTGATACTGAGAAATTTCTTCCAACTATTTTTGTGCCTGTCCCACGATCCTCAAACATTCACCTCTACCCACCTAAGTGGCTCATTTGTTCCTCCTGGGGATGAGGGGTGAGTGCCGCATGCAGTACTATCATTCATTCTCAGCAGTAGGAGTTTTCTGCTTAGGTACTCACCTATTATACATTACCAGTAGCATCCTACAAGGTTTGGCAGACAAGGCAGGCCACCCCCTGGCTCAAGTGACATGATGCCTCAGAAATCCCTGACTCCCTTGAAGCCTGTACTCCCATGGGGATCTCCAGTCTCCACTGGGAATCCTACTGCAGGCTGTGCACCCTGTACCTGTAAATCATACTCTTCCCCTGAGATGGGTAAGTAGCCACTCCTTCGTAAATCCTTTCTCTCACTCTCTCTCTCTCTTTACCAGCTCCTTCTGTGCTCAGACTGTTAATCACGTTTGGGACAACTTGGTAATAGGAGCTTTATCCTTCTATGCCAGTGTAAATGGTTAGTGATGTTGTAAGTTCTAGAACATAACAGCCCTCTTTAGAACCAAAACACGCATCTATGAAGAGTACCACTTTGAGTGGTTGGGCTGATTGCTTTGTGAGAATCTGATACCCTTGGGTCTATTAGATAGATACAGACAGAAAAAAAATACTGCTAATGGAGCTTTTTATCTTGGATGGGTCAGCTGTAGTGAACGTTGAATATGCTGATATTCTTTACAGAAACAGCATTTATTATTTATTTATTTATGTATTGCATTTGTTAACCGGGAATGTCTACTGGGCCTAGGTGAGCCCATTTCCAGTAGAGGCCTAGGGAGAAAAGCTCCGCATAACATAAATACTGCATACAAGAAAAGCACAATAAACAGTGTATATACAGTCTCAATGCATGGAAATAAATATTAAACACAATAGTACAAGCTATTTACAAACATTACACATCAACATTGTGTACAGTTTGATCATTGAGGATGGAGGTAGTCAGGTAGGGTAGCAGTTTTGATTGTTACTTGTTGGAGTTTTGTAGGCATAAGCAGTTGAATTCAGCAAGTCAGAGAGAGCTCCTAAGTAGTGATATTGTAGAGGGATATAGTACTGGATTAGGTGTTAGGAGGTACTATTTTGCCACAAATACATTGCCAGAGAGCAGAGGTGTGATCTGAGAGACTTCTTAAAGAGAGCAGGATTACTGATTGTTCTGATAGAAGGTGGGAGGGCATTCCATAGTTTTGAGACAATAAAAGAGTACAGCATTTGACCAGCTACAAGGTTAGGTTTTTAAACATTCAGCATCATTGTGTTTTTGGATCTTAGTGGCCTATAAGGGTGGTATGTAGTCAATAAGGAGGAGAGGGGGGCAAGTTGAAGGCTTGTGTATGAGTTTATGCACAGTGGTTCATTGTGAATAAGTGAGGTAGTGTGGGTGGGAGGTCAAGCCAGTTTAGCTGTTGTAGAGATAAGCAGTGGTGTGCTGAGTTTTTAGAATTTGTTACAGATTTGGCAATCTTGTTGTAACAAGTTCAGTAGCACTGAATAAAAAGAACATCCATCTATGTGATGTTTTGAGCTCTTCTGCCATGTCAGTGAAATGCACTGGCAGAATCTAAAACAAACCCATAAATGAGACTCACTGCGCATCTCCATATACTAGATTAGTCCTAACCAGTGCCTGCCAAAGTATAGAATGCTGCTCTGTTTTTCAGACTTAGTCTGACTTAGGTAAATAAAAACAGCATCTTAACTGGTAGCATTCAGGTGATTTTTTTTTTGTGTAAAGCTTGCAGACTAACTGGCTCATCTAGTTTCTGAATGAAAATAAATCCTTTGTTTCCGCCTCCACATTCTGCATTCCTATAAATCCCTTTTTCTGTGACTGATTGTTAATTTTAATATGAATCTTAAAATCATTCTTTGTGTAGCCATGTTCAAAACACTTTTCATTAACAGTGGCATTCATGTGCATAATTCTACTACTGGTATCCCATATTGAAACTATTTTTCAATAGTCCTCCCTCCCACTTTACTGCAAGCACACAGCTCCAGGCAAACATACTGACATTGGAAGTGTTCAGTTACAGAGTGTAATAAATGGGCCCTGTATTTTGTTTCAATGAAAAAGAATAAAAAGAGTTCATTGCTGTATTATGCAAGTGCTCACTGAAGATAAAGTTGCTTTCAATACTGAATTCATGTTTACCTAGATGCATTCTAATTTAGAACTTCTTGGTAACACAGACATGTCTTAGGCCTATAAAGATGAATTACACTGTAGCTAAATGTTACATCAAACATCACTGTGCGGTATCTATTTTTTTTTCTTTCTTATCTTTCTGACCTGGGGACTGAAAGACGTAGCACTGTTCCACAAACCATGCTAACGGTAAGTACTGGGGACTCACAGATGTAGCCCTGTTCTACAAACCATGCTAATGGTAAGGACTGGGGACTTGCATAGGGCCTATATAAGCCTAGCCAAAAAGGTACCCTGGCTTTTGCCACCCAAGAAAACTATTTTCCTGTGCCCCTGTCGAGCAGAGCCACAGAAGTGATCTGCGAACTTCATTAGCCAAGACCTTCTGTGTTAGCCTGTACTTCAGAGAAACAGATACCAAACAGGAGAAAACCCAGGACTAAACCCTGTGGTGCTCCACTTGTCACTGGTCTGAAGTCAGATTTGGAGTCTGCTACTTTCACAGTGTGGGTTCTGTCAGTGACGCAGTTGGCAACCCATCTTGTGACATAGGGATTTATACCTAGTTTAGTGATTTTATCCATAATTCCAGAGTGGGGGATGGTGTTGAAAGCCTTGGCAAGATCTAGATAGGCTGTGTGAACCACCTTACCCTCGTCTACGGTTCTGGTGAGTGCTTCAAAGAAGTCTATCAGGTTTAGTAGACATGATCTGCCTTTTACAAACCCGAACTGGGTGGGGTCCAGAGTTTGGAGATTACCAATGTCTTTGTTTATAAGTTCCATAATGATACGTTCCATGGCCTTGCAGACCAGGCTAATCAGGCGGTAGTTCCCGGGGTCTGTGGTGGCTCCCCCTTTGTGGAGTGGGATAACCGTCACTGTGCGCCATTCAGTGGGCACAAAGCCTGAGGTGAGGCTATGATTGAATATGGCACTTAGGTAGGGTGCCAGTTCATAATGTAGTTCATGTAGAACGCAGCCTGGGATGTTGTCAGGTCCCATGAATGCTGTGTTCTTGGCTGTTCTACAAATCATGCCAATGGTAAGGACCAGGGAATTGCAGATGTAGCACTGTTCTACAAACCATGCTAATGGTAAGGACTGGGGACTTGCAAATGTAGCACTGTTCTACAAACCATGCCAATGGTAAGGACCAGGGAATTGCAGATGTAGCACTGTTCTACAAACCATGCTAATGGTAAGGACTGGTGACTTGAAGATGTAGCACTGTTCTACAAACCATGCCAATGGTAAGGACCAGGGACTGGCTGATGTAGCCCTGTTCTACAAACCATGCCAACAGTAAGGACCGGGGACTGGAAGATGTAGTACTGTTCTACAAACCATGCTAATGGTAAGGACTGGGGACTGGCAGATGTAGCACTGTTCTACAAACCATGCCAATGGTAAGGACCAGGGACTGGCTGATGTAGCCCTGTTCTACAAACCATGCCAATGGTAAGGACCGGGGACTGGCAGATGTAGCACTGTTCCACAAACCATGCCAATGGTAATGACTGGGGACTGGCAGATTTGGCATTTTTCTACAATCCATGCCAACAGTAAGGACTGGGGACTGGCAGATGTAGCACTGTTCTACAAACCATGCTAATGGTAAGGACTGGGGACTTGCAGATGTAGCACTGTTCTACAAACCATGCCAATGGTAAGGACCAGGGACTCACAGATGTAGCATTGTTCTACAAACCATGCCAACGGTAAGGACTGGGGACTGGCAGATGTAGCACTGTTCTACAAACCATGCCAGCAGTAAGGACCAGGGACTGGCTGATGTAGCCCTGTTCTACAAACCATGCCAATGGTAAGGACCAGGGACTGGCTGATGTAGCCCTATTCTACAAACCATGCCAACTGTAAGGACTGGGGACTGGCAGATGTAGCACTATTTCACCAGGGAAAAATAGATGGCAGCCAGCCAATTAAGAAGTGATGAGACTACCACCTCTACTAAAGAAAACGATACAAAACGTATTAAAAGATCAACTCATTAGATTCCGTAAAGACAACAGTTTGTCTGACCAATGTCACCACAGGGAGGCAATTTTGTTAATCCAGCAAGGTGAAGTGTTATGTTCACGGCATACCAGAAAATGACAAGGAGAAACCAGTTGGCATTATCCACTTAAATTGCAAGTGGGCTTAACCCCCAACAGTTAAAAAATTAGAAGAGGAACTGAAAGTGATTTTGTAGGTGTAAATGGCAGTGAAATAGGTAGAAATAGCTGTTTGACAAAAGAAGAGAAAGAAGGTGACATGGAAGGCATTGTCATTTGACAAACTGTTGAAATTTGGGTTGTCACAAGGGCCAGATCTGGGGCTACAGTTCACTATAATTGTGTCAAATATTAATGAGAAGGATAGGCTGTCCATTCATTGCACTAAAACAAAGTCACTTATTATTTATAGGGAAGCATCAATAATTCCACTGTCTTCTTTCTCAGGTCTGTCCACACCTCTACCTTAAAGAAGTACCTTCTCAAACTTAAACCCACCACTTTAGATAAATAACTTACCAGACAATTATCTCAAAATTGCTGCTGAAGCCATAGCCTATCCTGTTTTTATTTTCATGTATATCTCTATCTACGAATCTTTTTGCCCTACTCTTCTCTGGAATAAATCGTATATCCTGCCTCTTCACTGAGCTATCCAACTACAGACCCAAAGGCATAATTTTCCCCCTGCCTAAAATCCTGGAGAAATACATCTTCATTCAATTACTTAAACATATCATTGATAGAAATCTGTTCTCTCCAAATGAGCACAGTTTCAAACCATACAACCAGCACTAATACTGCATTACTCAGTTTCATAAACGCCATTAATCAAATACACAACACAAGCAATATTGTATCCGCACTATTCTTTGACTTACTGAAAGCCTTTGATACAGTCTGCATAACAAGCTACTCTTTCAGCTGGCATCCTTGGGCCTAACCAACCCTACTCTCTCCAGGTACCAAAGCCACCTGTCAGACAGATCACAAATGGTTAAATGGCAATCAAGCTACTCCTCTTTCCTATCAGTATCTGTTGGTGTACCCCAAGAATCAATACTTTAGCCCCTTCCGTTCAACATATTTATTAACAACTTGCATAGAGCTGTTAAATATGTCAAACCAAACTAATATGTTAAAAATTCTACTCTTATATGCTCGGTCCAGAATCCTCAACAATTCACTCAGGACTCTTTCACGTCCATCGAAACATGGCTCGCCAAATTTGACCTCATCCTGAATCCTATGAAGACAAAATTACTCCTTTTCACACCTAAGGCCAATACTTATTAGAAAATTACTCCTTTTCCACACCTAAGTCCAATACTTATTAGAAAACAAACTTCAAACTCGCCTCTTCCAACAATATAATAATTGAAGTAGTCTCCAATATGAAACTACGAGGTGTCACTATTGACGATAACTTCAAATTCGACTTGCATATTCAACAAGCTATCAACAAAAAAACATGCTGGATATCTTAGAGTTAAACAGTATCTCAGTGAAAGTAGCAAAAGAGCCCCTGTCTCCTTCTATCCTCTTCCAACACTCCTATATGCCTAATCAATTATAACCAAATTCCAGGTTACACATAATTGCAAATGTAAACAATGCTACAATAAAATAGCCAAATCTGCATCCAATAAATCCTACTCTTCTCATCATGGTGTTGCCCTTAAACACATTGACTGGCTAGAGTTATCCCACTACCTCAATCTGTCTTTTAGCTACATGTAGCACACTCTGTAGTGCATAACCCTGAAAGGTGCCCTACCCTGGACTTTTTGCCGCAAAGGTACATCCCCAACCATCAGCTCCACTCCAGTGATAAATATCTACTCGTGGTTTAAAATTTCAGCAACATAGTTGGAGATGGCCTGCACTCCAGCCACATCTTCAAGGCCTGGAACTCCATTCCACTCCCTATTAGACTCACTGAAAACCCACACATCTTTAAAACTAAGCTAAAACAATTCCTTCTTAACTCTTGGCTATACCACTCTTATAGCCCTGGGTATCGAAGTGGTGCAGTAGTTAATTTTGTCGCCTCACAGCAACATGTTCTCTGGTTCGATTCTCGGCTGGGGCACCTTCTGTGGAGTCTTCATGTCCTCCCTGCATTCATGTGGGTTTC
Source organism: Protopterus annectens (assembly GCF_019279795.1). Taxonomy (NCBI): domain Eukaryota; kingdom Metazoa; phylum Chordata; order Ceratodontiformes; family Protopteridae; genus Protopterus; species Protopterus annectens. The sequence continues at coordinate 142,038,940 of NC_056746.1, forward strand.
CTCCAGGTACTCCTGTTTCCTCCCACATTCCAAAGACATGCTTCTGGAGTATTTCTCGCCAGGCATCTGCTGAAAATAAACTCTGCCCTAGTCAGACTTTCCCGGTCAAAAAACGTTAAAAAAATAAAATAAAATAAATAAGATTACCAGCTAGCACTAAAACAATAACAAGTGTCATACTCAAAATTCAGTTGAAAGTGTAGCATTCTTTAAATACTCTTTCAGTGTACTATTCCTAATATAGTTATTAAGTAAATTGGGGAGCCTTTTTGTATTATTATGGTTTATTATTATATATAATGTCTTAAGCATTACCTTAGCATTTATATAGAATGTGGCAATGAGGCAGTAGAATGTACTGGTTTTTAACTTTATGATTATGGAGCTTTCTCCCCAGGCCTCCACTAAAAAGGGGACTTGTGCCCAGCTGGACTTTCCCAGTAAACAAAAGAAAATAAATAAAAATAAATAAACCAGATTTATGAAAGATCCTGAATGTTCTTATGAGATTAATAGAAAAAAATGGCAACTTGTGTTAAGAAATAACACGCTTATACACATCAGTAAGCATTGGCGTCACAACTCTTACTCACTGGGAAAAAGTCTATATATAGATATAGTAAAGGAGATAAAATCACCTTTAGAAGAAAGTTATAAGTACACAATAACGCTGGATCTGTAACCAGAGCTCTCGCTACAGGAGTAAGTATTTATTTATTTATATATGTATTTATTTATTTATTTGCCAGGAAAGTTCATTGGGCCACAAGGAACCCATTTTCAATGGAGTCCTGGGGAGAAAAGCTCCAGAAAAATGCAGGTACATATTACAGATTGCACATATACACATTACAGATTACCTCATAGGAATACAAAGTAAATATGATAAGATTGGTTAACAATATATCAGTACAGTTCATTAAACAGCAATAAAAAGCACTTTTTATTTTTTTACAAAAGTAGCAGCATAGGGTAACTGTTAAGTAGTTGGTCAAATAGTTGAAAAGAGCTGTGAAAGTATAGGAGGCAGTGACACTGTATATAGTTGTAGGAGAGATGAATGGCTTTGAAGTTACCACATTTGCCCAACCTGCTAAACCCGCACACAACTCCTAAAAGGTATCATTCTACCTGCTCCTTCAGCTCTGCTCCAGGCAAAAGAAAATGGAGATACTGACAGGACGAGGATGGACAAGATGATTCCTAACCAGAACTCTCGTGAGAGATTCAGCATTATGTGCTGGTGAGTTGTCATGAGTCTATATGGGAGCCAGGCTTGCTTTGGAAATAGTAGTGACTGATAATAATTTGTGGAATCTCTACTGCATGTCTCCAGAAGGGCAAATTGCTGATATAACAGGGATTTCCTGTCTCCCTATGAAGGCACAGCCTCAGAGCTGGTCCATATAAGTAGTGCAGGTCTTATGGGTAGACTGGAGATGGTCCATATAAGTAGTGCAGGTGTTATGAGTAGACTGGAGTTGGTCCATATAAGTAGTGCAGGTGTTATGGGTAGACTGGAGCTGGTCCATATAAGTAGTGCAGGTGTTATGGGTACACTGGAGCTAGCCCCCACTGGCAAAAATGTTTTTTTTTTCCTTGTCGTTTCATTTATTCCAGAATGCTGTTTACATTGGTAAGTTTTTTTTTTTTTGCTCTTTTGTGATCACACTTGTGTGAGGTACTCTATCACAAATAAGTCAAATACTTGCCAGGTAGTCTGTTTGTGTCTATTATCAAAGAGTAAAAGATGCAGAATCAAGCAGAATAGAGTATACAGCTCAAATCTCCTAAGTTGCTGTCCTATGACAATATTCTTTTGATAACCACAGCTCCAAAGGAAGAAAGACCTTGACCTAAAGGAAAAATGTGGTAAATAGATCCATGTCTAACTTGTAACTCTCATCAAGAGTGTTCAGGGAGGGCTACGTAGGAGATGCACAAACATCATCCAGGAGGGCATTACAGATTAAGTAGCAGCTGCACAAATGTCATCTAAGGAAGCGTTATGAAAGAAGGGCATGGTTGCAAAAACAGGTTTAGCAGAAGGTGCTTTAGAATGGCTTTGCAGAGCTATGCTTTACTTATCATAATACATTTATTTACATTTGTTTACTGGGTAGGTGAGCTGGTCTGAAGGCCATTTTCAGTCATGACATAAGTCAGAAGACAAGAAACACAAATTATTCACAGTACAATAGACAGCAGAAAACATCCACAATATGGAAATAGCATAATTAACACATTACATTAACTAGCTCTTATTAAGAAAATACATGCAAAAACGTGAGTAGCAATTCCTTCTGACTAGCTCCTGCAAACAATTCAGCCTGTATTTGTGCATGTTTCCCACATTACCTGTAACTAATCTAGTCCAGATACAGATTTTCTGTATCCAGGACTGTTTGTAAGCTTCCAAGCCCCCAAGCCTTTCTGTGTTGGAGGGAAGCCTTCTAGCTTATCAGTGGGAGTGGTAAGCACTAGGTAGCATTTTCTTTTGGCCCAGAAATTGTAGTTTATTGGCCATTTGGGAAGTTTTTTCCATCTCTTTCAACTTTCTGGTTTAAAAATCCGCATTTGCACTTGTTTCCTTCCTTTCCTGTAACTAAACTAGTCAAGATACAGATTTGCTGTAACCAGAACTGTTTGTAAGCTTCTGAGCCCACAAGCCTTTCTGTGTCGGAGGGAAGCCTTCTAGTTTATCAGTGGGAGTGGTAAGCACTAGGTAGCCAACCTACCGCAAGAGGAGTGGTTTCTGGCCCAGAAATTGTAGTTTATTGGCTGTTTGGGTAGTTTTTCCATCTTTTTCAAAGTTCTGGTTTAAAAGCCTGCATTTGCACTTGTTTCCCACCTTTCCTGTAACTAGTCTAGTCCAGGTACAGATTTGCTGTATCTAGGACTGTTTGTAAGCTTCTGAGCAGTGCCAAAAAGTCTGCTCTTCAATTTTTCCCTTAGATCTGCTAGTTCTCTCCTCTCCTGCATTTTTACTAGCTTATTAGTCTAGCACTTTACCAGACATCTTGTAGCAATTATTGTAGCACACAAAAGTGCTACCAGCACTTAACGTTCTTCAAGGAAACAGCTCCAGTACTTATTATTAATGCCCACCCCTCCAGGCATGTCTAAAGGTCAGTTCCCTGTGCTTTCTCCAATTAATCTGGTAAACTTGGGCATCCTGAGGCAATGTAGCAACTGCCTCAGATGTACTTATATACCCAAATTGGAAGTCACGCACTCTCCAGCCAAAACCAGAATAGCTGGCCAAGAGGAGAAGTTTAATACTGGCACCACACCACATGAAGCACATAGCCTCCAGAACACACACCAGCACTGCATTCACATAAAAAACACAAACTACACACCCATCTTTGTGGAGGCTCTCAAAAAAATCTACCCAAACAGCAGAGACCTCCAAGGCAGAAACACACTTGACCACCACAACACATTAATCATGAGACACATAACTCTCCTAAACAGTGTGCCACTCAACCAAAGCCCCTAAGGCAAAACAGCATGCCCAACACATTAGTCATAGGTGACTCGATAGTGAGGCACATTGATGTCCCACTCGCTAGGTTGAATAAGGAGAAAGTAACAGTCAGCTGCCTGTCAGATGCCAGGATCCAGCCACATAATGCACGCACTCAGGTCCCTCAACAACAGTTACAAATATGACTCTGTTATTGTACATGTAGGTGTGATTGACCTGAGATGTACCTCCCTGGACTAGATGAAAAGAGACATGGAGGAGCTCTCGGATTATGTATCCCAGGCAGGTATGACCCTAGCACTGAGCAGCATCCTACCATCACCCACAATGATACCACAGTACAAGCATTGATTTCAACAATTGGATAAGTTTCTGGTGTCATTCTAAGGGGATCCAGTATCTGTCTGCCTGGGATGACATGATTGACAGACCTCAGTGCTTTGCCAGAAATGGCCTGCATCTGTCACCCCTGGGCTTCCGGATACTGGCCAATGCTCTTGCCACCCCTCTAGTGTTTTTTTAGGCAGTGTTCCAAAGACCAAATTACTACCATAACAGCTACAAACAAATGCAATCTGAGGGTTATGCTGCTCAATGCTAGAAGTCTAAACCTCAAAATGCACTCGCTTGAAGCATTCCTTAAAATGGAAAACATTGACATTTCTGCTGTAACAGAGACCTGGTTCAAGGCAGCAGAAAGCACCCCTGCAGTACCAGGCTATAACTCTTTCCACATCTTTCAGCCCCTGGACTTGGACTGAAGTGCCAAAGGTGGTGGTGTTTCCATATTCATAAATGATGTGCACACTTCCAGACTGGTAGCCCAACATAACACATCAGAGTTACTTCAGGTTCAGCTAACATTGGGTAAGACAGCAATTCAGATCGTTGCCTGCTACAGGTCCCCAACCATGTCCCAAGACTCACACTTCATATTCCTAAGCACCCCGGAGAATATTAGGGTCCAACCCAACATCATACTGGATGACTTTAACTACCGCTCCATTAACTGGGAAAACTACTCATGTTCCAATGCAATTGCCCAACATTTCCTGGAATTCATTAATTCCAATGCCCTGGACCAGCTCATTCTTACCCCCCCCCCCCCAGAGGTAGAAACATCCTTGATCTGGTCATTACTAACATGAGCAACTGTTGCTCTACACCAATAGTCAACCCCTCCCTGGTTAGATCCAACCACAAACTAACCACCTTGGAAATCCCCCCCCCCCACGTAAAGATAACTACCATGAAAAACTTCTCCAAAGCTAACTTTGGGCTCCTAAAAACAGAGGTGGCTAATTTCACGGCATCCATGCAAATGGAGAATAGTTGCATGAGCACCGAATCATACACCAATGCACTGTACGAACACGTACATAAATGCATGGATCTCGCCATAACCAATAGAGCCAAGACTCTCTCCTCCAAAAAAAAGGAAGCCAATCTGGTAGTCCCCTGCCATACGCAAACTCTACAATGAAAGGAGGAAACTGATCTGGAATAAGGTGAAGTCCCAAGACTGGAAAAACTCCCTTATCAGCCTCAACAAAAAGTTGAGATCCCCTCATCACATCCTCTAAGGCTAGCTATGAAAACAGAACTGCAGCAGATAGTAAAGACAACCACAAGGCCTTCTATAGTTATGTAAAGAAACTCCATGGCAATACCCACATTTGCTCTGAGCTACTGCACAATGGTACCTCCTATACCAAGCCATCAGATATTGCCAATATACTGGCAGACAGATTCAGTGCCAACTTTACCCCTCCCTCCTCCCACCAAAGGACCAATCACAATGCCAGTAGATTGCCAGGCACCCAGTATTACTGCTGCACAGGTTAAACTGTCCAAGGCCAATAATACAGCTTATATAGGACCTGACAATACCCCTGCCTGTATTCTATATGAACTACAGAGTGAACTGGCATCTCACCTGTGTGCCCTGTTCAATCACAGCCTCACCTCAGGCTTTGTCCCGAATGAATGGTGCACTACTACAGTCATCCCTCTCCACAAAGGAGTAGCAACTACAGACCCCGGGAACTATCGTCCCATTAGCCTGATGAGTCTGATATGCATAGCTATGGAATGCATCATCATGGACCTAATAAACAATGATATAAGGAATCCCCAAACTCTGGATCCCACACAGTTTGGTTTTGTGAAGGGTAGATCATGCCTGCTTAACTTGGTCAACTTCTTTGAGTCAGTCACCAGAGCTGTGGATGAAGGCAAGGTGGTTCATACAGCCTACCTTGATCTGGCCAAAGCCTTTGATACCATTCCCCACTCAGGAATCATAGAAAAACTGACTAAGCTAGGCATCAGCCCCTATATCACTAGGTGGGTTGCAAACTGGCTCACAGGTAGAACCAACAGTGTGAAAGTAGCTGACTCCAAGTCAGACTGCCGACCAGTCACTAGTGTAGTCTCATAGAGTTTTGTCCAGGGTCCTCTCCTGTTTGGTATGTACTTCTCTGAAGTCCAGGCCAACACAAAGGGACTCTGGCTGACAAAGTTCACAGATGATTGCCAGTTGGGAGCTATTATTAACTCAAAAAACCACAAATTCACCAGTAGGACTAGTAGACACAAGTTTATTTTTCAGGTTGAGCGCTTTCATCAAAGTAAAATTGACTTCCTCAGAACAATGTACAAACAGTCATGTGGATTTAAATATATTACACTGTCACAGGATAGGTGAGGAATCCCACCAGTCAAACAAAAGATCTCTTGAATAAATAAATACCTTAAAGGCATACACTTCAAACACTAAAAATAAAAAAAAAATACATTTCTATAAAGAAGTTATATAAAATTAAACCCTTTCCGCTCTTTCTTTTTAAGCAGGCAAGATAGATATAAAATCATTTAATCCTGGACACAGATTAGCTGCCAAACGAAGCTGCCACATCAGTTTCCTCTTCTTTAAAGTGTTTTTCCAGTTGCCACCCCTGGGGTTTATTTCAATGGTATCTATCGTTCCATAAAATAAAAATATTGTCCAGGTACCTGCTGTAAAACAAAATATCCAAATTAAACCTACTTTCAAAAGTAAACTCTTTCTCCCACCCTAATAAAACAAGGTTTGCATAAACGGGGGCACAAGCTGCCCCATAGCAACTCCTTTGGTTTGTTAGAAATATTGCCCTTCAAACAAAATATAGTTGTTATCTAAAATCAAGGCCATAATTTCACAAACAAGCTGTACACGCTCTGGAGATAAACTAGAATGATCAAACAGCATTTTTTCATAATAATCCAAACCTTCCTCTCTAGGAATACAGGAGAATAAATCTTGTACATCTATTGTCAAAAAAATCAGATCAGGATTCCATAAATCTTGCTTAATCTGTCCCAGAAAGTCTGAAGAATCTTTCACAAGATGTGGCATACTCTCAACTACATGCTTGACCATCTGATCCACAAAGACTGCCAAATTGTGTGCTTTGGACCCCCCCTGCTGCCACAATAGGTGTATTGATGGTTTTTGGAAGAATATTTACTAGAACAAAGGATCAGTAAGGAAGTTTACTCTTTTCTATTAAATAATTTTCCCGAGGGTACCAAGTATATTTGGCATCCCTAAGATCCACAAAGATGTTTTGTCACCCCCATTTATGCCTATTGTGGCAGCAGGGGGGTCTAAAACACAATTTGACAGTCTTTGTGGATCAGATGGTCAAGCATGTAGTTGAGAGTATGCCACATCTTGTGAAAGATTCTTCGGACTTTCTGGGACAGATTAAGCAAGATTTATGGAATCCTGATCTGATTTTTTTGACAATAGATGTACATGATTTATTCTCCTGTATTCCTAGAGAGGAAGGTTTGGATTATATTGAAAAAATGCTGTTTGATCATTCTAGTTTATCTCCAGAGTGTGTACAGCTTGTTTGTGAAATTATGGCCTTGATTTTAGATAACAACTATATTTTGTTTGAAGGGCAATATTTCCAACAAACCAAAGGAGTTGCTATGGGGGCAGCTTGTGCCCCAGTTTATGCAAACCTTGTTTTATTAGGGTGGGAGAAAGAGTTTATTTTTGAAAGTAGGTTTAATTTGGATATTTTGTTTTACAGCAGGTACCTGGACGATATTTTTATTTTATGGAAGGGTACCAAGGAAAGCATTGCTGGTTTTGTTGAATATCTAAATGGCACTACCCATTATTTGAAATTATGTCGCCTCACAGTAAGACGCTGTCCAGTTCGATTCACAGCTAGAGTGTCTTCTGCGTGGTGACATGCGTGAATGGGCATACCTTCATTGACGGTTGTGCGTCAGGGCTGGTAACTCGGCACGTAAAAGTCAACTACCAATCATTAGCAGACCAGAGTTCCGCTGTGGCGACCCCTAACCGGGAAAAGCCGAAAGACACAAACAAACCTATGAGTGTAATGAGAAAGAAATTCATTATCTTGATACCACCATCATTAAAGATGTGTGTTGTTTTAGATCCAAGGTGTATAAAAAGAAAACTTTTTGTAATTCCTACCTCCATTTCCTAAGTCACCACCCACTATACCAGAAAAAAAGTATTGTCAAGGGACAGGCAATCAGAATTTCTAGAATGACTTCCCATCTTAAGGACGTCATTAAGGAATTCAGTGACCTGAGAAACATGTTTCTGGAGAGAGATTATCCACTAGAATTTGTAGAGGGTATTTTACAATGTTTCTGGAGAGAGATTATCCACTAGAATTTGTAGAGGGTATTTTACAATGTTTCTGGAGAGAGATTATCCACTAGAATTTGTAGAGGGTATTTTACAAGAGGTTTTGAGAGAGTGGGGTTCTAAATATGAACCTCTATTAGGTAGAGGTCTTTCTAAAACCAAAAATTGTGAAACAACAGAGTTCTACCCATAACTTCTCCCAGGCATGTGTGGTGCAATATAGCACACATTATAATGACATCAGAAATATACTTTGTAAGAATTGGAACATTTTTAGGGGTGACCCTAATATTTTACAAGCAGTGGGTGAACAGCCTATTTTTTGTACTAAAGTGGGCTGCAACTTGAAACTTACCTTGGAGGGTAACATAAACAATAGTAGTGAAAAAATGAATGAATTCACCAAAACCTGTGGTTGTTGTACACAGTGTAGATATATACTATCGGCTGCTAGTTTGAAACTTGACAATATTAACCAGGACACAGTGTTTTTCAAAAAAGGTAACTGTCAGACTAGCAAAATAGTTTATCTGGCAATGTGTAATTCCTGCCCGGGGTTTTATGTTGGGAAAACTGAGAGGGCTCTCAGGTCCAGGATATATGAACAATTACATGACATTAAGAATTCAAAAGAAACCAATGCCTTATTCAGGCATAGTAAAATATGTGTTAATTTCTCTGGATTTAAGTTTGGGATATTAGATACCATTGAAATAAACCCCAGGGGTGGCAACTGGAAAAAACACTTTAAACAAGAGGGAACTGATGTGGCAGCTTCGTTTGGCAGCTAATCTGTGTCCAGGATTAAATGATTTTATATCTATCTTGCCTGCTTTAAAAGAAAGAGCGGAAAGGGTTTAATTTTATATAACTTCTTTATAGAAATGTATTTTTTTTTATTTTTAGTGTTTGAAGTGTATGCCTTTAAGGTATTTATGTATTCAAGAGATCTTTTGTTTGACTGGTGGGATTCCTCACCTATCCTGTGACAGTGTAATATATTTAAATCCACATGACTGTTTGTATATTGTTCTGATGAAGTCAATTTTACTTTGATGAAAGCACTCAACCTGAAAAATAAACTTGTGTCTACTGGTCCTACTGGTGAATTTGTGTTTTTTTAGATTTTATTTTCACCAGTTTGCTACAATTATTTGGTTTTAGCTATTATTAACTCCCCAACTGATGTTGACATCCTACAGAAAGGCCTCACTGAGACCAATGACTGGTGTCAGAACCATGGCCTTAAGCTTAATGCCAAAAAATGTGTCATCATCGCCTTTGGGAAAAACCTGGTTTCCATGAATTACCACATCCTTGGTAGTCCAGTGAACACAGAAGAAGTTATAAGAGATTTGGGAACACAGGTTGACAGCAACCTCTCTTTTGACCACCACATTGACACTGTGGTCAGAAAGTTCTTCTATGTGACACATCTCATTACTAAGGATTTTGCATCCAGGAAGAAAGAGGTCATTGTCTCCCTCTACTCTTCCCTCATTAGGCCAATCATCGAGTACAATACCCCATTTGGCATGTACCTCACTGAACACCTGCAACAACTGGAGAGGTCACAAAAGTACATCACAAAGAGGATCCTAGGCCTTAAACACTTGTCCCCCATTCTGGAATTATAGCTAAACTCACTAAACTAGGTATACATCCCTACATCACAAGATGGGTTGCCAACTGGCTCACTGACAGAACCCACACTGTAAAAGTTGGAGACTCCAAATCTGACCTTAAAGCAGTGACAAGTGGAGAACCACAGGGTTCCGTCCTGGGACCTCTCCTGTTTGGTATCTACTTCTCTGAAGTACAGGCTAACACAGAAGGCCTCTGGCTAACGAAGTTCACAGATGACTGCAAACTAGGAGCCATAGTCAAGTCCCCAAATGATGTGGACATCCTACAGAAGGGCCTCGCTGAGCCAGCTGCCTGGTGTCAGAGCCATGGCCTCAAGCTCAATGCCAAAAAGTGCAGTGTCATCCCCTTTGGTAAAAACTCTGTACCCATGAGCTACCACATAGGCAGCAATCTGCTTAACACTGAATGTGTGATAAGAGACCTTAGGAACCAGGTGGACAGTAGTCTCTCCTTTGATAGTCACATCGCCACAGTAGTCAGGAAGTCCTTCTACGTGGCACACCTCATCATAAAAGGGTTTTCATCCAGGAAAAAAGAGGTCATTGTTCCCCTCTACTCGACACTCATTAGACCCATTATAGAGTACAACGCCCCTTTTGGAATGTACCTCACAAAACATCTGCAGCAGCTGGATAGGCCACGGAAGTACCTCACAAAGAGAATGACTGGCCTCAAACAAATGCCCTACACTGACCGCCTCAAAAAACTCCAGCTTTACTCCGTAGCATATCGCCTACTCCGAGGTGATCTCTGCCTAACATATAAAGCTATGTCAAATCCAGAGCAGTTGGACATGCTACACCTAAAGAAATCCCAATCCCTCTGAGCTACACGCTCTAGGGACCTAAACATTGTCACCACAATAAACAGGACATGCTGGAGGGATAGATTCCTGTCCTAGAGACTTCCCATACTCTGGAACAGGCCACCCATCTATGTCAAGCAAAGTTCTTCATTAGCACTCTTCAAGAAAAATCTTGATGAGTGGATGAGAAATAGGAAATACACCCCGGGGATCACTTCTGTGTCTGCTCGACAGTGGCACAGGAAAATAACTTTCTTGAGTGGCATAAGCCAGGGAACCTTGTTGGCTAGGCTTACATAGGCCCTTGGGCCGATAGCCTAGTACCTACATATGAACCTATGAACCTATATGGACAGACTCAAAAAACTCCAACTATTCTCTATCTCATATTGCCTACTTAGAGGCGATCTCTGCTTGACTTACAAATCCATGTCTGATCCAGCTCTGTTAGAAATGCTACATCTAAAGAAATTCCAATCCATCCGCACCAGACACTCCAGAGACATCAACCTCATTACCACAATCAACAGAACATGCTGGAGGGACAGGTTTCTCACTCTGAGACTGCCCATGCTATGGAATATACTTCCTATACATGTCAAACAGAGCACCTCACTGGCCCTCTTCAAGATAATTCTTGATGAGTGGATGGGAAATAGAAAATACACCCCAGGGATCACTCCAGTGGCTCTGCTTGGCAGAGGCACTGGGAACTAAGGTTGGGTGGCATGATGTCAGGGTAATCTAATGGGATAGGCTTGTAAAGGCTCCAGGGCCATTAGCCTAGTACACACCTATGAACCTATAAACATTATAAATGCAACTGGAATAATGTGTAGTATTATAATAATAATAGTAATAATAATAACTGTATAATATGGTTTGTATTCCACAAGAGATGAAAGAAGTATATCATACCAGGAGAGTAACTTAGTAAATGAAGTGAAAATTACTGATGAATTACGATCCTTATAAGCAAGTGTACTTACAGGTTTCAGTTAAGTGACCTTTGAAGTGTCTTCAAAACCGAAAATTCCTTACATTTCATCATATCAGGAGGTACTGAGTTCCAACGTTTTGATATTTAGAATATTACTATTTCAGAAACTGAAATGTAAAGTGAAGGTATGTTTAGTAAGATGTTCTCTTGACTACACAGATCATATGAAATGTGTTTTAATCAGTTTGTACCAAGTGGTAGGCAGTAGTGTTAGCTGAGAAGTTTACAGGTTAAACCATGCAGAATGCAGATAGCTCTTTCAGTCACTTAAAGTCAAATACCCTTCATTTATTATTTAGCTAATAATAATACTGATGATAGGAGCCAAGAAAGGAAGGAGTCAAGGGGACAGCTAAGGGTTTGCAGTCTTGATCAGTTTTCAGCTTAGAAAGAAATCACAACTAAATGAACACGAATGGTTAAGACTTAGGTTCATAGGTTAGTACTAGGCTAACTGCCTTTGTGGGCCATTTTAAGCCTAACCTTTCACTCCATCTGAGAATCAAACCCTAGACCTTGTGTTTGTAAGGTGAACACCTTAACCATTATGCCACCCTCCCACCCCTTGAATCAAAGAGTTCAGAGGGTACCATAGGATCAGTGATGGTACTGTGCAAAGTATATCTCTTGCAATGGTAGAAGCTCCTACCCAAGCTGGAATGTCTTTTTCATTTGTCCATATAGGTGTTCTTGGTGGAAGGCATCAGAGAAGAAATTATGAAAACTACTATAAATGAAAATTCTTCTTCTTCTAGCTACTAGTGTATATGCAGCAGCCAAGCTGGCATTTTAAAGAAGTGGGGAAACTAGAATGGTTCTCAGAAGGGGTGAGTTAACAGCCATTTATAGTGGAGAGGTTGTAATAGAGCAGGTAAATGAGACTGATACACATTTTCACTCTCTGGCTCTGAGAATAACTTGACTAAGAGTAGAAACAGAGTAAAAGTGTAGAACAGACCTATGGTCCAAGTCTGCATCAATGCATTCACACTATTACCACTGAGAGGAATAACATTTAAGAAGAAACATGATAGCTGGTGTTGGTCAGGGCAAAGGCAAAGGGATTCTTATATGTAGGCCCTGTTTCTTGAATATTATTCTTGCTCTAGAGGCACTTAGGGACCAGTCATGGAATATCAGGAAACATTGGTACAAAATGTCCACCAGCCAGCTGGATTCCCATGGAATGAGAAATGCAAGTAAGAATCATTTGCTCCTAAAAGGCCCAAGGCCAAGGGTCTCACTGTCTGTCTGTAGACAGGGAATGAAGGAATGTCTTTGTGCTGTTTGAAGCACCACACTATGGTTACAGACTTGAACGGATGGAGATAATGGCCTAATGGAATTCTGTCCAGCAGAGCTTTGAATGAAAGGGGAACATGTCACAGCTTTAGGATCTCGATATGAAGTTTCAGTTTTTATATGGACCACAGTCAACTCTCAATCTCATGGAGGAAGCACTTGTTGTCAATGGTATTTCATAAGGTACAGAATCAAAAGGTTTTCCTTTCATAACCTTGGTTTGATGAACCCATTGAGTTGAATGCATGCCTCTCGAAAGAGGAACAAGCTTTTGTTTTAAGACAGGTACAATAGGTAGCATGTGAGAAACTACCACTAAAATGCATTTGCAAAATTTCTTGGGGTGGATGTGAAGCCAAAAGAGGGGCTCTGAAATGGTAACGGCTGACTCCGATTAGAAAGAAAACAAATGTTCATTACTTCCTCACAGTAATTTGTGATTAAATGATATCAGGACCTAAACAGTACATTCAGCTTCCTGGGTATTACTAGGGGAAAAATCATAATACAAAATGATTCCTTTGGTTATTGTTTGGTAGTGGAATGTCTGGCCCTCCCACTTACCATAGCATTTGTCAAAGGGGAATTCTCAAAATGATAGACATGGACATACAAGAATATCTTTGGCTAAAACTTCTCTTAGCTATGCATTGTTGAAAACTGATATTAGTAAGTACATAGAGGGTACATATTCTCCGGGCCACCTACATCCCGGAGTGGTTAGGATGAGAGCCCAGGCTGCTGCTGATCACTATGGTGCTACCTGCTGGGATACTTGTATGTCAGGACATTCACATAAATAGGTGGAGTCACATTGAATTTGACTACAGTCATTAAGATTTATTTTCAAACTTGGGAAAATAAGGCAAGATACCCAACCACAACATATACATTTGGGAACACTGGTAGTTGCTGAAATAGCCAATTCTGTTAAAAGATATACACATATTATTATAGCCCATTTTCAGAAGCAAAAGCTCCTTTTTTCTAAAATGAGACAGATTGCATTATATGCACAAAACACAGACACATACATATATCAATAACATTTTTATATAAAGACATTTTCTTACATTCAGTCATTGCTTCAAATGAAATTACTTTTAAAAGATTTCTATTACTTACAAACGTAAAACATTTCTTATGTTCTTTTGATCAGATACACAACCAAACCGCTATATTAATATAACTATTATATTAATAAAATGTTCAGTATTAGGAAATGCAATTAGGACTTTTCTGATTTTAATTGTCATTATCTAACTGTCATTCTGAACAATGTTACAAACAGAATATTTGGGAAAACTTGTGCAATTTGGATGCTAATGTCCTTTGAACTTCTTCAGGTAACAAATTTCCAAGCAATTAATCAAGATATTCTGGATCAGGCTGGATTAGGTGAATACTCCTTTGTTTTCCTTTTACTGGACAAGACTATCAAGGTACTTATTTTGATATCTGTTCAGACTTTTCACTATTTCTTTGCTGGCGGCATCACAAATACAGAGTCTGTGCCATTACAGCCACTCAGAGATGCATTAGTTTTAAACAAATGTCTCCAGTTTCTTCTTAGTAACTTCCTGTCTTCAGTGTGAACAACAAATGATCTAGACTTCACAGTACTTCACAATCACTCCCATCAGCTTTCCTGCGGAACCTTACTATATTCTCACTCTGTCTCTTTCTTTTCACAAAATAATGCCTAGCCTTGTTTTGTTTCAAACCCTTTTGAACATCTCAGGTTTTCATGCTGTAATAAGGAATTTTTAACTGTAGTCTGAGTAACACTGAAAGCTAAGCTGCTGAATGACATATACCTTGTACGGGAGCATTCCCATAATTGAGAAATACCAAATATGAAAACAAAATTAAAACCCAATATCATACAAAACAGTCACCAAGAAAATATATAGTGTACTGTCAACTACAAGACAAAGTTTATTTTCTGAAATGCACAGTAGTCCAAGAAATATACACACACAACAGCTTTTGTGCTATTAGAGCACTTTCTTGAGTGATCTAAAACTGCAAATAAAATCATGTTTTAAATAATTAGACAGTCACATGAGCTCAACATAATTCATTCTTAACTGTCTCTTCTTCAAGATTGGTTTAATACTACACTGGTCATTAAGATCTATAAAATTCAGTGCATTAAATTATCCATCAAGTCATTTTTCAGTATAATTTCACATGTCTCTGCACATCTGAAATGGAAATATAACCTGCAACGTCATCAGCTTAAAACTATGTTCATTTCCTTCTTTAATGCAATACTTTGCCAAAGCGTATTTATCATTTTCCTAATATCATATAGATGCTTATTTATTCTCTCTCTCTTTAAATGACTGATTCATCTTAAAAATGTTTGGCATTTATCACATAATGCTACATATACTAAATTTTGAGAATTACAAATCAGTAAAACTCCGAATAGAGAATACAAGTTTAGTGGTCATGTAATTATTTAAACATAATTTTATTTGCAGTTTTAGGTTACTTGAAAATTATATATAGGTTCATAGGTTGATACTAGGCTATCTGCCCTAGGGCATTTACATGCCTAGCCAGAGTGTGTTTGGCTTTCGCCACCCTTCTTAGATTAGTTGACTGTGCCTCTGTATAGTAGGCCACAGAAGATAGCCCATTTAAGGTTAGTTTACCGTGCCTCTGTCTAGCAGTGACACAGAAGAGATCCCAGGGGTAAATTTATGATTTCCCATCCAAACGTCAAGATTCTTCTTGAAGACGGTCATTGAGGGGCTCCGTCTGACATGGACTGGGATTTTGTTCCAGAGTGAGGGGAGCCTCTGGGATATGAATCTGTCCCTCCAGCATGTTCTATTTGTTTTTGTGCTGAGGTTTAAGTCACTGGAGCGTGTAGTTCTGATGGATTTGGATTTCTTGAGGTGGAGCATGTCCATTAATTCTGGGTTGGACATGGCTTTATACGTCAGGCACAGATCGCCTCTTTGTAGGCTGTAAGCAAGTGAGTAGAGCTGGAGTTTCTTTAGCCTAACTGCGTAGGGCATCTGTTTGAGTCCCTTGATCCTCTTGGTGAGGTACTTTTGGGGTCTTTCTAGTTGTAGCAGGTGTCAGGTAAGGTACATCCCAAATGGGGCATTGTATTCAATTATGGGCCTGATGAGTGATGAGTAGAGGGGCACAATGGCCTCTCTTGATCTAGATGTGAACCCCTTCGTGATAAGGTGGGCTATATAGAATGTCTTTCTAACCACTTTGACAATGTGATTGTCAAAGGAGAGATTGCTATCTACTTGGGTCCCCAAATCCCTAATTACTTCTTCCGTACTTAATGGATTACCACCTATGTGGTAACTTGTGGGCACTTTGTTTTTCCCAAAGGGGATGACTATGCACTTTTTGGCATTTAGCTTTAGGCCATGGCTCTGGCACCAGTTATCCGTCTCTGTGAGACCTTTTTGGAGGATGCTTGTGTCAGCCGGCGAGTCGATTATGGCCCCCAGTTTGCAGTCATCTGCAAACTTTGTCAGCCATAGTCCTCCTGTGTTAGCCTGTACGTCAGAGAAATATATACTGAACAAGAGAGGTCCCAGGACTGAGCCTTGTGGGACGCCAATTGTAACTGGTTTAGAGTCTGATCTGGCACCTGCAATTCTGATCATGTGGGTTCTATCCCTAAGCCAGTTTGCAACCCATCTTGTGACATAGGGGTTGATATTTAAGCTGGTGAGCTTATTTATGATGCCCGAGTGGGGTATTGTGTCGAAGGCTTTTGCAAGGTCAAGGTAGGCTGTGTGGACTACCTTCCCTTTATCTATGGCCTTGGTGACTGTTTCAAAGAAATTGACCAGGTTCAAGAGGCAAGATCTGCCCTTAACAAAGCCGAATTGGGCAGGATCCAGTGTTTGGAGGTTCCCAGTGTCTTTGTTTATGAGTTCCATGATGATACGCTCCATAGCTTTGCAGACTAGGCTAGTCAGGCTTATAGGGAGATAGTTTCTGGGGTCCGTTGTGGCACCACCTTTATGGAGTGGGACCACTGTTGCTGTACGCCATTCTTTGGGTACATATCCTGTTGTAAGGCTGAGACTGAACAGTGATTTTAAGTGAGGGTTCAGTTCTTCTTGGAGCTCATGTAAAACGCAGCCCAGGACACCGTCCAGTCCCATTGATGCTGTGTTTTTTTGCTTTGGAGAGGGCAGCTCTCACCTGTGCATCTGTGATGTCAGGGAGCTACACTCTGTTGGGATAGTCATTTGCTCATTTGGGGGGGGGGGAGTTTGCACTTAACCTGTCTGCCAGGATGTTGGCAATCTGTGGATTCAGTGTATTTTTTGTCATTTTGCACTAACTCAGAGCATATCTGGGAGTTTCCTCTCAGGTTTCTGACATAACTAAAGAAAGCCTTGTGATTATCTTTAGCATCTTGTGCAATTTTTCTTTCGAAGCTAGCCTTAGATGATTTTATGAGGGATCGTAGTTTCTTGCTAGTACTGATCAGAGTTGCCTTCCCTGAAACCCAGTAAATATTCTTCAGGCTTAATGTTATGATGGGCATTATAGACTATAGTTCAGAATAAGCCTCACATATTATTTATATATTTTCCTTGCATTCTCATATTTTTGAAAAGCTAAGTGTATGCCACTGGTACCTTCTCTGTGAGGTTTTGACTATCTGTGCAGTCCTCTTGATTTGACTCTAAATAGTTAGGACTTGAGGTCATATGATGAAATTCTCACTGTTCTTAAAATATCTTGAATTCCTTGCTTGTGTAGTGTGGATCATTATCAGATAATGCCACGATAGAGCCCTGTCTCTTGATAAGTGCATTAATCATACATCTGGTCTTAATTTCACAACCTTGAATAGCATAGCTCAAGTAAACAGTCTTGAAAATGAAACAATTATTTTCCTATTTTACTCTGTGGTTGAATTGAAACCCAGTAAATATTCTTCAGGCTTAATGTTATGACGGGCATTATAGACTATAGTTCAGAATAAACCTCACGTATTATTTTTGACTGAAATTTCTATCCACAATAACACATAAGCTTTTTCTTTATACTTTACAGTTCCTGTGTGTGAATAATGCATTCTTTACAGTATTTCTTTCTTTAGTTAATTAGGTTCTATTAAGTATTAGCTCTCTCTCTCTCTCTCTCTCTCTCTATATATATATATATATATTATACCTTGTATGCTACTAATTTTCTTTGAATGGTAATCATGTATGCATTTCTTGCCTTGCAGCAGATTTCTGTTCAAATTTCCCTTGTGTGTCCCATTCTTAAAGCATCTGCATTACTTGAACTTCCTTGGTGCACTAATGAAATTCTTTAAGCTTCTTTTCAGTCACACAGAACTGTAGAATTATACAATTTACTTCCAATGACTCATCAAGCAAAGTTTCTTGCTGTTACACAAACGTGAATGACTTAGCTTATATGCTATATGTAATATCTTTTCCATGGTATACACTTTAGATGAAAGTCATACTTCTGTTGTCATAATAACGCTATCTGCAGTCTCACTGCTGTCTTGTTGAAGGATTTCTTAAATAATCTCTGCAATGACTTAACTGTCTTTTTTTTACAGCTGAGCATACATTCTCCAAAGGATCTGGACCCATATACAGATAAGTTGTTTTGAATCACTGCACCAGTTCCAATATAGAAAACAGCTTCTTGTCAAATAACTGACTTATTTGCATCAAAAATATTTCAATGTGGGTGCTTCAATTAATAAATGCTTAAGCATATCAAAAATCTTTCCTTGCTCTTTACTCCAGTGCCATGACACATAAAGTTCCAATAATTTCATTAATGGAAAACTTATATTTCATATATAAGAATACGTTTTGAAAGATACTGCATCATTCCAAGAAATAACATGGCAGCCTATTTTTACTTAGAAGGAGACATTTCCACTAATGCCACTAGTTTCTCAGTATCTGGTTTCAAGTCTTTATACAATAACACATGGTCTATATACCTGAGTTTTCTAATTCTAATTTTCACACTTAATTTTGTTTATGTTGAGGTTATTCTGTTCTTGATCTCTTCAGTAACTCAGTCAGACTTGCTCTACATTCTGCTTTGGTCTGACCACATACTTGTGTATTATATATTACTGATACAACCAGCCACCTCAATGTTTTTTCCATAACAGCAATACTATCTGCTATCTTTCATTTCTCCTAATTTTCATGCAGTCCCATGTCTGGTGCAATTCCTACAAACCACATACCACAAGTCAAACACATTACCTGGTGAACGTGACATGGAAGAAAAACTGCAAGATGGATGATGGACAGGAAATGAGCACCCACTGTTCGATTCATACTGCACAGGGATTTGTCTTGTTGCAGACCCCACCCCCCTTTGACGTTGGGTGACATCAATGATTAGCCACGCACATAGGTAGTATAAGGGAATTGTCCCACGTATTCAGTGATGCATCCTTCATTTATGCATCCATACTCTCCCCCTGAGGGATGTGAGCAGATTTTGCTTAAAACCACTACCTTGTTCATCTCTAGTTGGCTACTCCAGTGTCTTGGCCACTAGTCAAACCTAAGTTGTCTGGGTTACAGTCAAAGATTCATCCCTCTAAATATTGAAACTGACACATTAAGCTCATTAATTCTCTGTGCAGTAGGCTTCTGATACATATACGAGGCTGATAAAATACCAAATGTAATTCTCAAAATGTGCATCTTCTCACAGATCAATTAAAAACACACATTTTGGAACTTTTATCAATCTCAGTCTGCCAAAACAATGGTTTTCATGAAGTACAGATAATCACTATGTTCTTGGTATGACATGCAACTCTTATTTAGTTGCACAAAGTGAATGATTCTCTCTTTTTATAGGTCTGTTAAGATTTATTGTTCAGTAAAGATATGAATTTGGTTAGTTTTACAAGAATAACCATGCTGTTAATCCATTCAGTAAGTTCAGTTTGTTTTTTAATCCCATCCATATCCTCCACATAGGTCACCTCCATCTTAGCTGTACTCCCCAATACTACTAGAAGCTTTCTTGCTACATGCACTATTCATTAGATTGTAAGATTTACCTGAATGCAATAAACTGGAAAACAATCAAATCCAGTCAATACATTTCATATCCTGTAAGCAAATCAGCAGTCTGCACATTCCTCATCCAGGTAATAAATGTACATACATAGTACCATGCCTCTGAGAAGGTAAATGAGTTGTCTACGACCTTTTTTTTGTACCACGGACTGGTTTCATGTAAGACAATTTTCCATGTACCGGCCATCGTGAGGGCATAATAAGCAAGCAATAATGCCCAATGGGGTGTGTGTTAATGTGTAATGAATGCCCTCACAGGGGTGTTATGAGGCCTGAGGCCTGACGCCACAGGCATCAAACTTGCTGTTTCAAACTTGCTGTAATATATGTTAATGGTGTTGGAGGAAGCATTTTACATACAAAATATAACACTTAAAATAAATACCCAGGCACTTACTTTATTTTTTGGTCTCTTACTCCAAAACGTTTGGTTTATTGCCAGTCATTGGAGATTGAAGTTATTGAATAATGGCATGCATTTGAGTTTCAGACTGTTATTTTCTTCAGAAAATTCATGCTACCACAAATCCTTTTATTTAAGCAAGTTTTTAATTTTATAAGAAATGCATCCATGCCCAACTCCTCAACCACCTGCATGAAAATCAAATTTTATCACCCACTCAGCATGGTTTCAGACCAGTACACAGCACCACTACCACCCTCCTATCCTTCCTTGATACAGTCTCAGCATGGTTTCAGACCAGGACACAGCACCACTACCGCCCTCCTATCCTTCCTTGATACAGTTAACCAGGCACGGGATTCTGGTAAAATAATTGCTTCACTTTTCCTTGACCTCTCCAAAGCTTTTGATACTATTTCCCACACTATCCTACTCTCTAAACTATCCACCCTCCACATTTCTACCCCTACCCTACAATGGTTCAACAGCTCTCTCTCCAATAGGCAGCAGTCCACCAAATGGCAACAGTCTTACTCTCCCTTCCTCAGTACTTCCACATGGGTACCCCAAGGCTCCATACCTGGTCCTCTCTTATTTAGCATCTTTATTAACAACTTTCACACTACTCTCCCACAATGCTCAGTAATCCAGTATGCTGATGACTCTACAATAATATGCACTGCAAATTCCAGCTCTGAACTCCAGCAAATTGCCCAGAATGCCTTCACATCTACTGAATCTTGGATGCTTAACAATCCTCTTGCCCTAAATAAAAAAAAAAACTAAACTAGTAATTTTTACTCCTGGGAAAACCACTCAATTTGATAAAGAACTCTTCACTATACAAACCCAAGACAATACCGCTATAGAAGTTGTCCCACACAGTAAATTACTAGGCATTATTATAGATGAAAACCTTAACTTTGACCTACACAAACAATAACATCAAAAAAACACACCAAAAGCTTGGTATGCTCTACAGGCACCAACACTTTCTTAGCCTCTCTACTAGACAAACCCTTGTAACTACCGTTTTATTACATTCTCTCCTTTATGGTGTCCCTCTCCTCACTAATATCCAAAATTTTACAAAATCCAAACTTGCTATGTGTTACAACAGAATAGCAAAATTTGCCACCAAGGCCAAATTCTCATCCCACCAATGTAAGTCACTGAAAGAATTAGGGTGGCTGGAATTCCACCACCATCTCTCATTCACTAACTACTGTACACAAAATAATCTACAGACCCACAGACTGTCCTGCTCTCTCAACTCTACTTGCCAAATACCATCTCAGCAGGCATCTTAGATCTGAAAATCATCTACTTCTAAAAGTAGAAAAGCCCACCTTACCTGCTGGTCAACTCCTCTATTCCTTCACCTTCCCCAAACTATGGAACTCACTTCCACCTTCTATAAGAAACACAGGCAGCACCACCACCTTCAAACAAATACTGAAAAATCACCTCTACTGTTTCTGGCTATGTTCCTGCTCGATAACCTAACCTCCTCACTCTCCTTATATGATTACTAAATTCCTATGTTTTTTGCTACTAGTGATGGAGGTGACTGATGATACTTTCTCCATATTTATTTTTATTTTCACTTGTTGATACTGGTACAATAATAATGATTAATATAGCTCTGTTTATACCACTCTGATTGAATTCTGCTTTAATGTATATTTTATATATATATATATATATATATATATATATATGGTTTACTATCAAAATTTTGAACGGCACTCCATCGACTGTATTATAGTCGAACACGGAAGTTCGAAAATGGTAATGTCGAAGTCAAAAAAACAATCTAGGAATGGGTCTTAACATGGGTCGAGGTAGGGGAGATGTTTGTAGTTCAGAATAATACTGAACACCTACCTCGACCCATGTTAAAACCATTCCTAGATTGATTTTTTGAGTTCGACATTCGACATTTTCGACCGTCCGTGTTCGACTATAGCACAGTCGACGGAGTGCTGTTCACAATTTTGATAGTAAACCTATATATATATATATATATATATATATATATATATATATATATATATATATATAGATATATTACTGTAATCAAACAAACTAGATTCCTGCTTGTATGCATATATTCTGTATATGTTACTATATTTACTATCTGTAACACTGTTTCTACTTCTGTACTAATTAATGTTTATAGTTTTTCTGTATCGTGTTGGAGCTTTTCTCCCCGGGCTTCTGCTGAAAATGGGCTCTTTTAGGCCCAGGGGACTTTCCCTGTAAACAAACGTAATAAAATAAAAATAAATAAAATAAGTTATTAAAATCTGTTCCTATTTTGAGGCTTTATTCTATCTTTATTTTAGGGTTTATCCAGAATTCTTCAGCTGAAAGGTGCAGAGGTATGCAAACCTCTTTACTGTCACTCTCACTCACTCTCTCACACACACCTCTGTTTCAGAAAATGTATGCTAACACAAACCCTAGTAATAAAGTAAAATATGTTCCTATTTTGAGCCTTTGTCCCCTGTTTACTTTAGGTTTATCCAGATGTCATGAGCTAAGAGTCAATAGAGCATACCTTTCAACTGTCTAGATTTTTGCAGAATGTCCAGCTTTTTGTCTTGTAGCTTTGGTCCCACCCTCATAAAATTTATTTATTTATTTATTTTTATTTTATTGTACATTTGTTTACCAAGAGTGCCCAACTGAGCCAAAAAAGGCCCAGTTTCAGCTGAGACCTGGGGGGGTTGGGGGGGGGGTGCAAGCTACATATAATAAGCAATGAAAACAATAAAATGTGTACTTTTCAGGCAAGTGACTGGGGAGTGAAGTCATTAAATAATGACAGGCATTTGAGTTTCAGACATCAATCAGATAATACATGCTAATGGAAATCCTGTTGGTCTAGCAACATTCTAACTTTATAAGAGCAATATTTAAAATCTGTCCTTATTTTTGGTCATTTGCCCCCGTTATTTGCTGCTTTCTCCAGATTTCTTGTGTGGAGAAGTCGAGAGGTACGCAAACCTCTTAACTGATGCTGCTGCTGCCAAGGATTGCTCTCACTCCTCACTCTCTTGCCTCACACACACACACACACACACACACACACACACACACACACACACACACACACACACACACACACACGCGCACACACTTTTTTCAGTTTCTTTTATATGTATTTTACACTCGCTAAGCACCAAAAGTGCTGCTTAGCGAGTGTAAAATAATGGCTTGATCAGTCTCACTCTGTCTCATACACACGCACACAGTCTCTTCTGCTTTCGCACACACATACATTCTGCTTTCATGCACGCATTGACTCACACATGTACACAGAAACATAAATACACTCATACACCTACATACACACATACATTTTTTTCTGAACAGTCAGGCGCCCGACATAAAAAGTTTTTTATTCATTCTATGCGGCCCCATGCCAAATGATCCACAGCCCAGTACTGGACTGTGGCCCAGTGACTGGGGATCGCTGAGTTAAAAGACCCAATATTTAAAGGGGAAAGTTAATATATTAAGTATATGGAATATAATCTTGTACTTTTCATTCTTATATTCACATGTAAGCACTTTCTGAATCAGTGGCTTTAAACTCTGACCAGAATAAGTAAGGCATTTGCACGTGTGGCTCCAGATTATTCTCTTTCAGTCTTAATGATTTTAATTAAACTATATTGCACTTTGGGTTAGTGTCTATTCTAAACACAGCACTTCATTTATAATCTCCGAATTACAAATAATTCTCTGGTTCCATATTTTCTGTACTTTTCTGTGCACACTGTTTACTCTTTGCATGCACTCAACACAAATCTTGTCCACAAAGAACTCACTATCATGATTTTATTCCAAGTTACAGTCTCTTAAAATGAAAAGTATTTCATTCTACACATTTTCGCAACTTTTTTTCAAAGGTTCTACACACATGATTAACCTTCAGAAATTTCTTTTCATCATGATTTAGCCACTATTCAAGTAGAACTAATCCACTAAGCAGTCCTTCTGTTTCTCATGCTTAAATGTTGGGAAACATGACTCCTGATTTTAGTCTATTTTTATTTTCTTTAGACTTTTCCATCGTACATGCAATTTTTCATCATTCAGTCTATTATGAAAGCTCATTTAATTGAGATAAAGTAATTCCTGTCACTTTGCATACATCAGTCAGTATACAAAATGTCAAATCTGAGATTATTTGAATAATGAACCCATCATCTGATCATTCCAGAAACCACGTTATGTTCTGTTTGATGATCTGTGTATCTCACCAAATTCAGGTCTTTGGCTTAATTCTTTAATTTAGTAACATATGTGTCAGCTGACTCAATAGGATTGTCCACTGTCATAAAGAACAAATGTCAGAAATAAGGAACAAAGCTTTATATGTGGGTAAAACCACTAGAAGGTTCCAACAGCATATTTACAATGATAACTATGCTGTTAAAACAAATCAGACTACAAATGCCCTGTATAGGCATTTAATAAGATGTACTACATTTAAGAAGTTTGTTTTTGTGTATTAGACCACAGTACTGGGGATCCACGGAGTGACAGTCCTGGTATAATACATGAAAAGAAAAAACGATCTGCAGCTGAAGTTGAATGCTAAATATTCCGCCTGGCATCAGTGACAATGACATAATTGTTATTTTCGGGCTTGATGCTTCCTTCTTCACATATTCTAACTAATATAACAATGTTTCACTATTTATATGTTTTTAGAATGTATATTTTGTTATTATGTAAATAATTTTTTTAACGTGAATTGTTTTTTTAGTGATCTTATTGGTTGTTTTTACACATGCTATTTTCTTGACTGGTTATTTAAATTGTTATTCTTGTTAATGGCACTTACTCGTTTTAATAAAGTCAGCCATGATCTTTGCATCCTGGCTGTGAGGACTGTTAATGAGTTCTTGTGGTTCGGATTAACTGTACTTTGCTTCTAGACACTTGGTATATAATTAGCTTTTTTCCAATGCATACATACAAAAGAAGAACAAATATACTACAACTAAACATCCTGGCTTGTACACTACACCCTCATGATGTTATGCACCCTTTAACTCTATTATACTAGAAATGAAACACGTTATACCACACTTCAACCATGAAATTATAAAACTGTTGTAACAGTGACGTAACACAAATACCAGGTCATTCATAAATGTATACAAGTCCACTGCAGCTACTTTTCAATATCTGTGAAAAAAGAAAAACACATTATAACAATGCGCTCCTTTGAAAGCTTACACAATTATTTTATGCAGCTATGTAGTAACAGTAAATTGTGCAGTACTCTAAATGCAGTCCTTGCCTACAACGACAAATGACAGTAGATGCAGGATATCTGGCATGTGACGTCCTATTAAATAACAGAATATTGACTGCAATGTACAACATATGAGAGATGACTCTTAAGCATAAAATAAAATATAGATTTGGTCAGGCTTAATAACAGAACTTTATTTTAGTGGCTGTCTATATAACCAGCCCACAACATAAAACCCAAATTTACCCCAAAATATTTTAAATAAAATGTAAATGCCCAGTTACCCACTGTAGCATTCTGAAAGTCTCTTCTTCTCTCTCAATATTGAGTAAAGATTGACCCACTTTAGAAACTAATGTATATATTGTACATAACTCAGATTGATTGTTTATTGCACTGTGATTGCCCACTAGAATGTATATCCACATTTTTTCTATGTAATTGTTCTGAACTACTCTGTTATTGCTTACACTTCTGCATTTTTTGTGAAATGTTTTGCATTTTAACTGGACTGATACTGAAATTGGTCAATACTGATCAGTGCACTACCCTAGTTAACAAATATAAATAAATAAACTTGAAAGATAATGCTTGCCCTCAGTAAGTCTACAAACATTTACTACTCTAAACTATTTCAGGTGCATCACCACTCATTTTAATTATAACCAAATCATAACCAGTTTAAGCATGAGAACTTCCAAGGGTCCTTACACCATTCCCGATGTGACTATGATCCTGTAGTTGCCCTGCCCTTGTCAGGTGAATGATCTTAGGGTTTTCACCCTGAGGGAAATACAGACAGACAATGCTAAGCTTTCTTCTCATGTCTTTGAAGAAGGTAAGGCTTGTTTTTTCAGTGGTGGTGCACACCTCTCTCCCCTTGATTTTTGTATACTGGTTAAAACTCTTGCTACCTCATATTGTCTTTTTTAAGGCAGATTTCAACTGGTGGACATACTGACATATCAATTTCCAATACAGATAATATTAAGGTAGCACTAATGAATGCCAGAAGCCTAAATAAAATATTTTAACTTGCAGCTTTCTTTATCATTGAAGACATCAGACACCTGGTTCCAGTGTAATGATAGCACCCCCTCTGTATCAGTTTACAAAGCCTAAACTGCATTATAATCCACTAGAAACTGCAGGGGACTATCAATATTTATTCATAACATCATTGTTTACTGACAGATTTTACATAATATAAATAAAGAACTGGTTGAAGTCTTATTAACACTCAAAAAAGTAATTATCATATGAGAGCTAATTACAGAACCCCTTCTATGGACCCTTCAAAGTATGCAGACTTCCTAACCAGTTAGAAAACCTAAACAATTAACCACTTGCCTGTATTATGGTTGTCCTCAACCATTAATACATCAACAGGCAAATGTATACTGCCAACAAATATACACATAGATTTCTAGAATTTGTAAAAGTCAAGA
Source organism: Protopterus annectens (assembly GCF_019279795.1). Classification (NCBI taxonomy): domain Eukaryota; kingdom Metazoa; phylum Chordata; order Ceratodontiformes; family Protopteridae; genus Protopterus; species Protopterus annectens. The sequence goes on from NC_056746.1 coordinate 142,066,079, forward strand.
TACTTAACCAACTTAAGAATTTGTAAACATCAAGATACTTAACCAACTTGTCACTCTGCATACCAAAGGTGTCAGTCTTCTAGGTACTGCCCTCCCTAATGTAGACCCAGATGGTACCACTGCCCTCATTAACCTTCTTACTTGTAACATCTGACCTTCACCCCAAAAACTTGCCTTTAACGACTCTACTGCATTCAGGGATTAAAACAAAATCATTTGCTTACTAGTTTAATGTTATTGATAACCACAAATGGTGTAGCTCCCCAGCAAACCTTGGTTCTGGGTTGATGGCTACTCATCTGAATTGTACTCCCTCTTACATGGAAATACTGAGGCACATATACTCAGCTAACGCAAGTATAATGTGACGTTGAAAACGAATCCCAAGGACGTTGCTACTATTCTTCTGGACAGAGTGTCTCCTAACTTGACCTCAGCCACCATTCTCAATGACCCCATTCTCCCTTACACTTTTTTCCCCCAAATCACTCCTGACCAAGTCATTTTAACACTTTCTTAAATTAAAAATACCAATTCCATGGGTCCTAACAGTACACCTGTTCATCTGCTTGGAAATCTTGAACCTTAGCTAACAAAATCACTCCATCACTTCTTCAGCCAAAGTCTCTTGGCTGGTTATGTCAATGAGGTGTGGAGAACACCTGTTGAGGTGTGCTTGCATAATGGTGACCTCTCTACTAACCTTGGGTATTACATACCTATACGTTTCATTAGTATTATTTGTAAGACTAAGGAATGTATTATAGCTGGAATAACAAAAAGTGACATGCACAATTTTGTATACCTGGATTCACACAAGTTCAGCTTTGTGAAAAGCAGAACATCCCTGCTCAGCCTGGTTGACATACCTCTCAAATGTACATGTTTTTGCAGAATGTCCAGATTTTTGCCTCATATTTTTGGTTTGTTTCTCACAAAATTGTGGTTTTCTGGCAAATCACTGACAGTTCATTGAGGAATGAAGTTAGAATATAATGACAAATATTTGAGTTTCAGAGTTCATACCCTTCAGAAAATGTATGCTAATGCAAAACCTATTATTCTATCAACTTCCTAAGTTTGTAAAAGCAATATTTAAAAATTGTCCATATTTTGGGCCACTGTCCCCCCATTATTTATGGCTTTGTCCAGATTTTTTGTTCTAAAATGTTAAGGGGTATGCTGGTTGAGTTATTTGAAAAAGTTGGATGTGCAGTTCATGTTATCTAACTGGACCTTGCTAATATCTTTGACACTATCCTCCGTGCTGGGGTTACTATGAAAGTCTCCCAGCTAAGAATTAACTTATCCATAGTTTACACTGGCTAGCTAACTGGATATCTGATAGAGCTCTTACTGTTAAAAATTAGGGGTGTTTGCTTCAGATAGAAAAAAAAGAAAAACATCATCAGCAGTGTCCCATTGGGCTCTAACCTATGCCCTGAATCTTTTGGCATAGACTTCTGTGACATGAAAGCTGATATAAAGGGACAATAGTTACCAAATTGGCTATTGATTGCAAACTGGACTTAGGTGTCAAATCTCATTCTAGTACTCAAACTACCCGGCAAGGGCTGGACCAAACAAATGCTTGGTGTGTTAATCATAGACTTTACCTCAATGCTAAGAAAGACATTATAATTTTCTCTGGTAAATCCTGCAGCTTCATCACTGCATACCATAAAGATAACATTCCACTTAAATCTGACCCAGTCATCAGGGCCTTGGGTAGCTATGGGGATAAAAAAAGCCCCCTTTGAACACCACATCATTGTCATGGTTAGAAAATCATTCCTCCTTCCACAACTTACCCTAAAGGGTATCTCTTCAAGTCCATAGAGGTTATAGTCCCACTTTATGCCTCTTTTATTAGGCCCATTATTGAATAATAATGCCTCCTTTCAGTATTTATCTCCCTAAACACATTAATCAAATCAAGAGACCTCATTTTCCTCACTGTCTTAGTACCCTTAGCTACTATGTTAGACTACAAGCCATAACCCCCTGCAACAGCCTCAAATAGTCTCTCGAGGGGTGATCTCCCTTTGATATTCCATGCTTTGAATGTCCCTACACTCTTTGAACTTCTCCACCAAAACAGAACAAGTGGTAAAGCAAGCATCCGCTTTAGAAGCCTAAATCTATGTCATTATATTAACAATATAAACTGATCATATCTCTCATCCTCTGTATGCAAAAACTCTAGAGAAAGCCAAAAATAACGGGAGGACAATGGCCCAAAAATAGGAATAGATTGTAAAGCTTGCTTGTATAAATTTAGAATGTTGATAGAATAATAGCTTTTGTGTTAGTATACATTTTCTTAAGGATATAAACCAGAAACTCAAATGTGTGTCATTATTTAGTGACTTCAGTCCTCGGTGATTTGCCAGAAAACCACTACTTTTATGAGGTATAGGCTAAAATATGAGGCAAAAATATGGATATTCTATGAAAAGCTGGACAGTTGAGAGCTATGCAACTGGTGTGAATACTTCCCTGGCAGTATTTAAAACCAATCCGGATGAATAGATGATTTATTACAAATTTTCACTGGGATATGTGGGGATAATTTACTTAATGTGGGCATTATTAATTTTCTACAGACACTGGTTGAAATGGCAGAGCTTTTGAGTCATCTTGCTGCAGCAACCTTAATATGAACCTAAGATTGTATAAAGAAAATATATCTGGATTTTTTAATATAAAATGTGAAAGGATGCAACATTAATTGTTTTGTAAAGCCTCAAAGCCAGACTGCATTATTACACATTAATCATATCAGATTCCAAAGAATAGTAAGTAGTGTAGCTCTGGTTCATTGTTTTCCTACTGTGATAAATACTGAGCCAACGGAAATATCTATTTCCTCAACAAATGTAAACATAATGTGGTGAAAGAAATCTGCAGATGAACTTGACTGCATTGTACCAACTTCCCAAAATGAAGGAAAAAAAATTCAACAGACAGAAAAAATGCACAAGCCCATATGCATGACCACATGAGCACAGACACACACACACACACACACACACACACACACACACACACACACACACACACACACACACACACACACACACACACACGGGCACAAATAACAGGAAATATCATGAACTGTACAACATTCACATGATATTTCTTCCAGGCATCAAAGGCTGCTGGATTAATTGTGCTTTAGCCATTCAGATAGACTACCACCACATTACAGAAATGCACGGTGCCATCCATGTACAAGCACAACTCCTGGGCAGGCAATTGTCATTTCAGTATGTGGAAAAACATGTATTATGTTACTCTGTACCCATGAACTACCACATAGGTGGTAGTGTACTTAACACTGAAAGTGTGATAAGAGACCTTGGGACACAGGTGGACAGTAATCTCTCCTTTGATAATCACATCGTCACAGTAGTCAGGAAATCCTTCTATGTGGCACACCTCATCACAAAAGGTTTCTCATCCAGGAAAAAAGAGGTCATTGTTCCCCTCTACTCACTCATTAGACCCATTATAGAGTACAACGCCCCTTTTGGTATGTATCTCATAAGACATCTACAACAACTGGAAAGGCTGCAGAAATACCTCACAAAGCCGGCCTCAAACAGATGCCCTTTGCAGACCGTCTCAGAAAACTCCAGCTTCACTCTGTTGCATATCGCCTACTCAGAGAAGATCTTTGCCTAACATACAAAGCTATGTCAAACCCAGAGCTTTTGGACATACTCCACTTAAAGAAGTCCCAATCCCTCTGAGCTACTTGCTCTAGGGACCTAAACCTTGTTACCACAATAAACAGAACACGCTGGAGGGATAGATTCCTGTCCCAGAGGCTTCCCATACTCTGGAACAAACTATCTATCTATATCAAACAAAGCTCCTCATTAGCACTCTTCAAGAAAAATCTTTATGATTGGATGGAAGCTAGGAAATTCACCCCGGGGATCACTTCTGTGGCTCTGCTTGACAGGGGCATAGGAAAATAATTTTCTTGGGTGGCAAAAGCCAGGGTACCGTTTGGCTAGGCTTATATAGGCCCTAGGGCCAATAGCCTAGTACCTACCTATGAACCTATGCAAATTTTAGCACTTCCATCACCCTGCAACTATAAAGTGTATAGCCCCCTAGTTCCCCATACATTCCTCCTGCCCCTTTGCTCAGCATCCTAGGCCATTGGGAGATGGAGGTAAAAGCCAGGGATTGTAGCCACCATTCTACAGGGGTTAGGGTTGCATGCTCTTATCCCCTGCTGGAAACTATGTTGCAATGCTCAGTATGCTGGACTGAAGTGCACATAAAAGATTGCAGCCAGCATGCACGTGCACTCCTTTGTGGGCTCATGCCTTCCAGCCCCCATTTGCAACTGGTGCAGTTCTGAGCCTTCTTCCAACTGGAGTTGTTGTAGTAGGACTGTGTCACCAGCCTTCCCCTGCAGGATGGTTGTGCATACATCAGCCTGTCACTCTTATCTGTCCCGACTTTTCCTAGCCGTGTCTTCCAATGTCCAGGCTGCCTGTCAAACCCAGGTTGTCTAGTCATTGTCAGGGTTAAAACCTCTATGCAATGTAGTCAGAAAAAATACACTTATTTAAAAAAATAAAAATATTTTAAATAAACGCAAGGTATGAAAGCAATGATTCATGTAAAATCTGTTTCAATTATCTTTAACATCGGACATTACATTCCGTGACACATCACTCTGTAGGGTAGTCACACAGACTTAGATCCTTGTGATCGTTAAGTATTCATTTATGTTCGCGTGTATGTGGGCATCTGTTCTATTTTAATTGGGTGTGCACAGAAAGCAGAATTTATTTACACTGGCAGCATGGAGTGAAAAGCTCTGCAGTTAAATTCAATACATAGAAGCTTCATAATAGTGATAAAATTATTTCTACAGTTCATATGTGTCATTTGTGAAGTGGTCTTGACATCACTGAAGCCCAGTATTTTGAAAGCCATCTCATAGATCCAACAACTTTACACACTTAAATGTATCAACCTGTCAAAAAGAAAGACACCATGTACCACTCTTTAGAAATTAAAACATGCAGAAAACAAATCAATGTATCTACAGGTGTCAAGCCCCCTTGTGCCCCCCCCCCATACTCATGACTTAATATAACAACTCAAAGGCTGCAATACAAGTATTGCAGATACTTTGAAGTTGTACAGTATTGTGACTGTTATATTTAAAAAAAAAAAGAAAAAAAAAATATATATATATATATAAACACAGCAATGGGAATGCATTTGATAACCAAGCAAAGAGTTAGGTATCTTTCAAGAAAACAGGATAGAAGCCTGCAGCAAACAAAAGAGAGGTGCAGGGAAATCTGTCACTAAAGATGAACCTTTCTAATTGAGTGTCATTATGCTAAAGGACCTGTAAACTTTGAGAGACTAATTTCCAGTAACTAGCAGAACAATATCTACATGTAATGCTTCTGGGTGGCTGAGCTAAACAGAACTATTGACAAAGACCTTGGCCTAGAAAGTATGTCCACCTTATAGTGCTTTGCAGAGGTATTTAAAGGTGACCAGGTCATTAGTTGAGACAGGTCTAGTAGAATAAGCCCTAAACTTTGATTGCAGGGACCTCCCAAATTTTTCATAAGAAAAGGAATACAGTTAAAGAACCAGTGAGAAAGAGGCACAGTTTCATAGCTTTACAAAGCAAATTACCCTTAGCAAAGGAACCAAAGAGCTGGTGATATTTATGAAGGGATTGAATATAGCCCATAACATGCACTAGTGCGCATACAAACACAGTTGTCTTTCATAAGCTATTACTTACTGTTAGAGAAGTTGTTGTTGTGTCTTTCGGCTTTTCCCGGTTAGGGGTCGCCACAGAGGAACTCCGGTCCGCTAATGATTGGCAGTAGATTTTTACGTGCTGTCTTGCCGGGCATAACGCACAACCTTCAACGAAGGAATGCCCATTCACGCTGTCGCCACACAGAAAACGCTCTAACTGAGAATCGAACGGGCAATGTCGAACTGTGAGGCGACAACGCTACCGCAGCACCACCACCGCAGTACTTACTGTTAGAGAAGTAATTAATCTTAAATGGGTTGGAATTTGCTTTGAAAAGATGGTCTGATTTAAAATCTTTACCCATCCCGCGGTAGTGGTGCTGCAGTAGCATTGTCGCCTCACAGCAAGACGTTGTCCCATTTGATTTTCAACTAGAGCGTCTTCTGTGTGGAGACAAAGAATGCGTGAATGGGCGTACCTTCGTTGAAGGTTGTGCGTCAAGGCTGGTAACTCGGAACGTAAAAATCCACTACCAAACATTAGCGGACCGGAGTTCCGCTGTGGTGACCCCTAAGCGGGATAAGCCGAAAGACACACCACGCCCAGCAAGTAAGGAAAGAATCATGACTGGCTGTAGCAAATAGTGTGTGTGTGTGTGTGTGTGTGTGTGTGTGTGTGTGTGTGTGTGTGTGTGTGTGCTGTCTTGCCAGATTATTCAATGCCATTTCCGTTCTATTCCAGGGTAGTTTTCTAAATTATCAGCAAGTAGCACAGACCTTCTTTTAGAAACTCAGTGCAGTGCATGGGTTAACAAGAATCTTTTTTTTTTCTAGTGTGTGCTATGGACTGGAACAGAACTGAATAATCCTGTTAGAAACCTTTGTATGGATATTAGAGGAGAAAGACACTGATCCTGTTTTCCAGAACACACAGTAAGATCAGATTTATATAATTTGGCTTGTATTACTCCTCAACCACTCCACGAACACCTCTAAATACCTCTGCAAAACACTATAATCTATTCAAATCTGGTTAGTTTTCTGTTACTTGAAACAGCTAGGTGGTAGACAATATTTTTATGAATTTAATTATCTGTTCAATAAATTTTATTTGATTCCCTTTTCAAGACTGACTGTATGTTTTTATGCATCTAATTTTCAATATGCTTTGCAAAGTTTGAAGTATTCTATTACTCAATTACAAAAGTTAATGATTGCTTGAATATTACAATATGTAAAGTTAATTAGACAGAACTGGAGAAATATCCTGGTGGTGTCCACCTGTTTGAAGTGAGTGTTCTTAGCTCCAACACCCATTAATGTGACATGGTTGTCTCATTTTAAGAATGCTTAGTAACTGGGTCTTTTGTGTACCAGACTAGACTAACTAGCAGTAATGTGTTATCATAAAAAGAGTGGTGGCATTGAAAAGGTATTACTAGCCTCTGGACCCTGAAAATCACGTGTATGTGTGTGTGTGTGTGTGTGTGTGTGTGTGTGTGTGTGTGTGTGTGTGTGAGAAAAATAGTATAAGCTAAAATTCAATTACTTTTGCCAAGATAACACTCCAATGCCCTGAGATGAGTGTGAAGATGGTGTAATCCTGGGAAGCCAGTGGTCATAACTCTGCTATCTAGTCATACAGTGTGGAATGTACTTGGGTCTGGCAGATTTTTGCTCTCAGCGCAAGGCAGCAGGGCACATTTGCAACACAGGCCTAAGGCCAAGCACCTCACACACTCCCCGATTTGAAGAAGCAGGACAGAAACTGTCAAATTACATTAATGATTTAAATTCAGTTCCATGGCTACCTCAGGTTTAATGGATGGATTGGTCCTACGAGACTGTATTTATTTATAAAAGACCAAATAAAGGGTCTTACAAAAATTGCCTGTAACTCAAAAAATTTTTGTCTTGTGCAACAAGTACCAAAAATGGGGTTTTCAGAATACAATCTTTACATTTTCAGATGTGTATATCTCAACCAGAGGAAGGGTTACTTTATCCAGCATGTAGACCGTCTTCTGGAAGGACTGTGTCTCTCATAGGAGGCTTTAATACAAAAGGTACCACATGTCTTAAGACAGGCCAAAGATATGGAGCCCTGACCTATGTCACAGTTAAATATGGCTGCTGGAGAGACATTTATTACTGAATAAATGACACCCATATCAAATATCTTTGATAGAAAATGTAAGACCTAAGGAACTTGTGCTGTACAACAATACAGACATTTCTCTGATACACAAATAAAACATATTTTCCACTTGGCCCTGTTTGTCTTGTGTGAATGGTCTCTGTAAGGAAGAGATAATAAAGACTGCCCTCTTAGAGAAGCTTGGGGTCTTCCTGCTATTGGAAATGAATAAACCATGTTAGCAGTTTAAGAGCATGGAGGCCCAGTGATGGCTTTCCCAATGGGTAAGACAGCAGCATCTTTCTGGGGTACAGATTCATTGGTGGCTGGAGAAAGACTTATCAGAGAAGTGGAAAACAAATCTGCTTTGGCCAGAAGGGTACTATCAGAATCACCTTGGTTTGTGAAGTATGGTCGCCTATATAAACTTCATCACTGAGGGAAAAGGGGAAGAAGTAGAGATAAGATGTCCTGACTAAGGATGAGCCAAAGCATCCCTTATTTGTACATCGGTTGGAGGTTTCAGATACAAAAATGCATGGAGCTTTTTTTAAACCGCTCAAATGTCTCTTTTTGGAGGAACATTCCTGTTTTCAGGCCTGATTTATTCCTGCACATGATGTATCTATTTTTGGAGGTATGTTCTTATTTTCAAGCTTGATTTACCCCTTTGCACAATTTTCTGAATTTCCCTTCCCATAAGTGATTTTTGAAGCTGTCTAGTGCATAGAAAACCATACTACATGACTAACATAATAGCAGCACTAATAATTTAAGGAAAGATGGCATACATATCACATCTCCCTTTTTCAGAAGCAAAAATAAATGACCTTGCATGGTAGAATTTTTCAATATAGTTCATCAATGTCTACAGATTTTACACCGTCTCTTTGACAATGTGCTCATATATTTCCATCATTTTTTGTCACACTCTTGTTTTTTAAATCATGTTTCTGAGTAGTTTCCCTCATTTCTACTAAAAGTGGGAAGAGTTATGTGCTATTTGGTATTCAAAATATATGTAGTTTGATGTCCAGATTTTTGGCTGAATGTACTTACTTTTCAAGGGCCTTTGTTCCTACTTTCAATGTCTGCAGGTTGAGTGGTATGGTTTGGTATTGGCTGGAGAAGTAAACAGGTCACACACTGGTTTGCCCAATTCAAGACTGCAGGTCCAATCAAGAGGAGTAAAAGATAATGACTCAGCCTGTCTACCAATGAAGAGGCCTCTTTGGGAAACATAAATGGCAGTGATGACTCTCTGCAAACTCTCATGACTTCCTGGCACAGCGGTATGATTGAGTGTTTCCCTTGTTGCTGAGATGCCATCATATTGTTTGACCTCTTTGTGAAAGTAAACCTGAAACACTTGAAGAGAAAGAAACACTGCCTTCATTTAAAAATGTGTTGATAAGTAGATGAGCCTCATAATAATACTATATTCTTTGAACTGTCTGCCTTGTGAGGTGACACCCTTAGCTGAGGACAGATGTGTCAATGGTGACTTTGACTTTGGCCTCTGTGTACTGAAGGGACAAAGGGATTCCCAACTAGGAGACTTATGGGCTCTAGGCACCAGGAGACCTGAGAACAACAAGCTGTGGGACATTTGATTTGGTCAGATGTTGTCTGAGTACTGAAACCAGTGAATTTGAATGGTCTAGTGCAAGGCTGTCGTATGGATTCTAGCATGGGGTACCAGGATAATGTTGGCTTCCTTGATGCCCACAACACTTTTGGATGTTTCTACTATGGCATCTTTGAATATTTGCACAGAAGTACTATATATATATATATATATATATATATATATATATATATATATATATAATGTAATTAACCCTTTCCAGGTATGAAAATGCTCAACAAATCTTGGTGTTGAAACATAGGCCTATGAAGATTATCATGTGGGCCAACTGACGTCAGTCAGGGATCAGTTGTCTGAATAATGGCACATTTTGGCTCTCTGCAATTTCAAATGTCTTAGTATTGTTGACACACATTTTGTGGCCACAGTAACACCACAGAGGTAGAGACTAGTTTGAAGGGAAATGCCCTGAACTAGAAATGACTAGCTTATAATCAGAAGTGGAGAAATGTAAGTGGGTCTGGCAAGTTTTATGTAATGACAATCAGTCTGGCAGTCTAAAGATTGCTTCTAATGTCCTATTGATAAAAATAGGACATACTGCAATGCAAAGGGCTCTTTGGAATGAATATTTCTAGGCTGCTAAGATACAGAATTGTCTGGATTTTCCTTGTCTTGCTGGGTACCAGAAACAAACTGGAATAGTATGCTAGTTTTCGCTGGTCTAAAAGGACATCCAGTATGACTCCTCTTTTTTTAAAAAGCTTGATCAGCTCCTTCCTTTCTGTAAATTGTTGACAATATGGAATATCTAGAAAGAGCAGGGAAGGAATATGAGGAGGGGGAAATAAGGAAATAGTGTAAAACTTCTGACTCTCACCAACTACATGTTACAGAAGACCGCTGATAAACTAGTCTAGGGTTCTTATTCATCTAAATGCAATGGGGCAGTCACAGTTGTAAATGCACTGACAAGTCTTCCACTGTGTCATTACTAAATCCCAGTAATTTACAGCAGTTCAAAAATCTGCAACTACCTCAAATGCTATTTTTCATACTTTTAGCATTGAGGAAAAAAAAAGACATGTGGACTGATTAGCCTCACTTCCATTATATTCCATATCTTTGCTCCTCTTAAATTTACATTTTCTGTTGGTTGGTGATTCACCATCATTAACCAATCAGAAAATGAAAATTAAGAGATGAAAAGTCAAGTTAAAATAGCAATGGTAATAGTTTAATTATAGGCGACTACTCTTCTAATGACGCCACCAGTTAACGACAATACAGATTAGTGAGGTCAAGTAGAATGAGCCTTTCCTTTCTCGCTGAGATGCTAACATGTTGTTGGGCCTCCTTGAGAAGGGAAAACAAGATGACACAACTGAAACATAACTCGTTGTACTGTTGATAGTATGTCTAGCTTTCACAACAGTTGCAGTATCAATGGATAACAGTGTCATTTAAATGCATGGATAGTTATTTTGAATAATTTAATTCAAAGTTAGCCATTTTTAACCTTTTTTTGCAGGATCTTGTTAGGGGAGAGGTGTTTCACATACAGAATACTTCAGTACAGGTTTTATGTTACCTTGCAAACAATGCTTATTATCACAGACGTTACTTTTAAGTTTCAGTATATGCTTACCTGGGCTGACTAGTAAGATGTATTTGTTATTTATAATATAGATATTAATCAGACTAGTTTAAGGAGACTGTGGCCAGAATATATACAGATAGACAGAGCACTCACTCTAAGCATTTGCTGCCATCAATGCTTGAGCTAAGCTCCTGCAAGTTCTGCTGTTACTTGGTCGTACTTGTTGCACAATACAGAGTTGCAGACATGACTGTTTAAAGGAATTTATGGGGTCTGTTTTATTTAACCTCTAAAGCTGATTTTTTTACTTGTAAGCATTTCCATGTTATGAGAGTTAACATTTTACTGTTTTGTATTTCTTTTTTTTTCTTTGGAAAGGGGAGTAGGAGATTGATTTCACTAGCCATAACATAGTAGCTATGTAATGTTGCATATATATTTTTGAATTTATAGGATCTTGTTTCAGTTACTTGCACAGCAGTCATTGTATGTAGTATGTTATGTACAAAACACTGAGTCTGCCAAGTTTTCAACTTCATTGTTTCTGATTTTGTGAGTTGATTGTTGCTTACTGTGCTACTAGAGACAGCTGCATTACTTGCATTATCCAAAATAAAATTTACAAACAACAGCAGTATTATTTCTTGGTCATGTATTTCACCAATTTCATAAAAGTAGGGGAAGGGAGGTCTTTCACTATGAGTGGATGAAACTGAATGCACTGAGGCTTGGAATCCCTGAATTCACCAAAAAAAAAACAAAAAAAAAAAACAACCAAAAAAAAAATAGCCAAATAAACACTTTTAGTGTTTCTGCAGGGGGATTAATCCCCTCACACCCCTGAACTTATATATACCAATTCCACAAAGGGTGAAATTGACCCTGAAAATGGCATCATCTGCAAAACTCAGTGACAGCAATTTCCTATGGAGGGACCCCAATCCTTGGCGGGTTGAACCTTGGGCAACTGAAACTTGAGAGTTCAGTCTTCATCAACCTGCAGGTTACCTGTAGTAATGACACTAATTTGATGAACAGACATTTATACTTAACTTTTCAGTAGCCTTTTCCATGGCCTTATTAAAGAACCATTTTATGGCGACAGAAGGGGACAGATGAAGCATGTGTGTTGGACTATAATAATGTGAGCTCTATTATTTGTTATTGAAGTTTATCAAACTGTTGCTATAGGCATTCATAATTAAGCATTTATATTAAACCAATAGATTGTACTGCAAATATATTCTTAAATTGGCACGTGCCAACTGGCTACAAGGGGATGGAGGAGTATTTTGCAGTAAGGCACACACTATGGGATCTGCAATAGTAGGATTAAAACACTGCATAACACTGCATAACATACAAGGCTGTGATGAGAAGGAGGGAAAGACAGTGCTTCAAATTTTCTGCTACCACAGGGCTAACTAACAGCACAAAAGAAAGCTGTTCACTTTAACCATCATGCAGTGGTTTATTGGCCAGATTGCTTACTTTAGTCATACTATGTGGGCATTTAGTCACCTGCTCAAACCTCCATCTGATAGTGTGGATTCCATCTGGAGTCTTCAAGACTACCCTGCTTTTGCATGGATTTTTGCTGGATGTGTAATTTTCCTTACATTTTCCAAAAATTTGTGATCCTGCCATAGATGGATTAACTAATGTAAACCAACGTTTTGAATTGTTTTCTGCAAGTATGTTTGTGAAAGCCTCAGTAATGTGACCATTTCTCTGGCAGCACTGTAATTACATCCACAGCATCAGCTGCCATGGTTTCAGAATGCAGAAATGTTGCAACCACAGCTGTTCTGCATATCGTAAACAAGTGCATGACAGTAACATGACTGAAATGGGTGTTATCTGTGTAACATTATGAAATATCGTAAATAACAGGCAATAATTTATTAAAGATTCTAATGTTTAGGAGACCAAACTTTTATTTATGCATAGCTTTTTAATGGCATAGTTGACCTTAGTAGTATAGGACATATATAGGACAAGCGTTTAAGGCCTAGGATCCTCTTTGTGAGGTATTGTTGTGGCCTCTCCAGTTGTTGTAGGTGTCTAGTAAGGTATATGCCAAATGGGGCATTGTACTCGATGACTGCCCTAATGAGGGAAGGGAAGAGTAGAGGGAGACAATGACCTCTTTCTTCCTGGATGCAAAATCTGAGCACAGTGGTAATGTGGTAGTCAAAAGAGAGGTTGCTGTCAACCTGGATTCCCTGATCTCTTATAACGCCTTCTGTGTTCAATGGACTACCATCGATGTGGTAATTCATGGGGACTGGGTTTTTCCCAAAGGGGATGACAACACATTTTTTGGCATTGAGCTTAAGGCCATGGTTCTGACACTATTCATTGGTCTCAGTGAGGCTTTTCTGTAGGATGTCAACATCACTTGAGTAGTTAATTATGGCTCCCAACTTGCAATCGTCTGCGAACTTTGTCAGCCAGAGTCTCATGGTAGCCAGATTGTTCTGAAACAGTAATAAACATCCTTGCTATATGTCTTCCCAGAAGGATATTGTTAAAACAAACATTTCACCCTAAAATATAGCATTTAAATAAACATTTGCCTCTTCTCCTTTTTTTTTGCTCTTTCACCAGACCTGGTCAATGGATTTATAACGCAGACCTATTACAAATTAACTGAAGCATATTGTACCAATATATAGATGTAACTTCCACTCTATCTACATTCAGTAACTTGCTATCAGCCATTCAGATTAAAAAAAAAATATTACATAAATCTCAAGAATCAAACCTGCAAAATTTGAAGAGCTAACCTGTGTAATGGCAACAAACACAATCAATTGATGTTAATGCCCATAACACAATTTACGTCAGGTGCATTCAGCCAAAATACCTAAGGCAGCCTAACCATTTCTGGAAGGCAATCAAAGACCTAAATACAAATAAAATATTCCCCAAATAACCTGCTTCCTAGAAACTTAAGGCTAATGTTCGCCAAGGCATTTTTCATACAATATCCTGTCCATCACAAAACTCTGCACCTTGGTTCAACTCTAATCCTCCTGTTCCAGCATGTAGCTGGCCACCTGCTCTAAAGTAGTGACCAAAGCACAGGTCAAAAAGCTAACAGACAAAAGAGACTGCAGCTACTGGCTCATTTTCATAAATATGTGTGGGATCATATCAATGACTACATCTGGATTTCCACAGCAGGGATTTAAACCAACACCTTATTAAGATGTATCATTATTTCTAAAGCTGTAATTAATTGTCCAGATATTACAGTGAATTGCCATACCTGACTGCAACTTGACAATACAGTCATATAGTGTGTAATTGTGTGTAATTTCCTATAGTATACCATCTCTATATGATGTACTGAAAACATACTGTAATGCTTCATTTGTTGTAACTGGATTGCTTTAGTTGTTGTAACCAAATTGTTTTTATGCATTATAACTAGACCATTTTATGTGTTGTAACTGCATTGGTTTTATGGGTTGTGACTGCATTGTTTTATGTGTTGTAACTGCATTGTTTTAATGTGTTGTGACTGCATTGTTTTTATGTGTTGAAACTGTATTATTTTATGTGTTGTGACTGCATTGTTTTATGTGTTGTAACTGCATTTTTTATGTGTTGTAACCACATTATGGTATGCATTGTAACTGGATTATTTTAAGTGCTGTAACTGGATTGTTTTATGTATTATAACTAGATCATGTTATGTGTTGTAACTACATCATGGTATGTTTAATAACTGCATTGTAGTATGTGTTGCAACTACATTATAGCATTTGTTGTAATTGAATTGCTTTATGTGTTATAACTGGATTGTTTTATGTGGTGTAACTGCATTGCTTTATGCATTGTAACTACATTATAATATGTGTTGTAACTGCATTATTTTATGTGGTGTAACAACATTGTTTCATGTGCTGTAACTGCATTCTTTTATGTGTTGCAACTACATTATAGTATGTGTTGTAACTACATTACTTTATGTTTTGTAACTACATTATAGTGCGTGTTGTAACTGCATTGTTTTATGTGTTGTGACTGCACTGTTTTATACATTGTAACTGCATTGTTTTATGTGGTGTAACAGCATTGTTTTATATGTTGCAACTACAATATAGTATGTTTTGTAACTACATTTTTTATGTGTTGTAAATGCATTGTTTTATGTGTTGTAACTGCATTGTTATATGTGTTGTAACTACGTTATAGTATGTGTTACAACTGTGTTGTTTATGTGTTGTGACTGGATTGTTTTATATGTTGTAACCGCATTGTTTTATCTGTTGTAATGAAATTATAGTATGTGTTGTAATTGCATTGTTTTATGTGTTGTAAATACATTATAGCATGTGCTGTAACTGTGTTGTTTTATGTGTTTTAACTGCATTGTTTTATGTGTTTTAACTACATTATAGTATGTATTGTAACTGTGTTGTTTTATGTGTTGTAAGTGCATAGTTTTCTGTGTTAATCACTGTCTTGCCCTGGTGAGGCAGCAGTCGAACTTCCCCCTATCCTCTCTACCCAGGCTCTTCCAGAAACTAAGTTACTAAACAAATTTGGGCCCTTTGGATCATAGTCAGAGCTTTCATCTCTCAATAACAATCTAAGTATTTCTAAGATTTATATAGTGCTAAGTTTCATGACTGGCAACTTTCCAGTATGACTTGTTTCTCCATCCTTGTTGTAACTGATATTGCAAGTAGTTTAAGACTATATTTTCTCAACCACTTCCATTTACAAAACCTTAGATTTCATATCAGTGAAGTTCTTACTTCAGTTGTATTTACATACTTTGACAACACCTTTTACTTTGTTAATTAAATGATCCAGTTACTTCTGAGGATTACAACCTTTTCACTCTGGTAGGGCTTTGGTGTTTTGATTTATTCAAAACCAATCTAAAATACATTTTTTAAAGCAGCCTAATTCTATAGGTGCTTTGACTGCAACATGAGTCCATTAATGTGTGGTATTCAGAGATCAGACTTATTATTGTATCACTATATTTTTCACCTGGCCATCTACCTGGTACATGATGTTACTGTAATCTCCTTTTTACTCAAGTATTCTTTTCCTGGCACCTCCTAAGTACAAAAACCAGCAGTGTTGCCCCACTGGTATTGATCTAAAAACAATGGGGTTCCCATTCTGGTCTGAAGGTTCTATCTACGTGGCCCTTCTCTAGACCTTTCTCTTTCTACAGTGTTGCTGTGTGGGCTGCTAATGTACACATGCTAATATGTATGCTCAAGATAGCATTGCAGTAGAGTTAAATCATTGCTGAAGAGAATCAGTGGCTGCTTTTCCTCCAACTTTCATCAGGTACTACTGCTTCCATGACAAGTCACAGTCCTAGCACGAGAAAGAGGCTACCAATGAGTTATACCTCCTCGATGACCCTCTGACACTAGAGATGCTATTCATGCTGCGCTTACCAATGGCATAGTCAGTAAGTCTTTACTGTAGCTGCACAGCTGCTTTTATAATTTTAAGTACTTTCTTTCAGGTGCATCTTCTTCATTGTGGAGCTGTGATGAAAAATTAGGTTAGGTTCCCATCTTTCCAGTTCTTTCAAACTATTAAAGTTTTCTGGCCTCATTAGTCATAAATGAATAGCACTGTGTGGCTTTGATTGCATTTTTTCTCTCCTTTGAGATTTTGGCTTGTATGTTATTAGAAGGATTCCCCATTTGTACATTAAACTTTAACATTTCGAGAGTTCTTTATTTTAGTGTGGTTGTAGTAATAAAATTGAAAACCAAGGTGATTACTGTAGCTTGTCATCTTTGTATCTGTTGTTTTGAATCCAATTAAAAAAACTAAGCAGGGACCATACTACCCACAATTCAGTGTTGATACCTTTGGGAGTAGAAAGGTGGCCACTCTTGTATTTTTAGAGAAAAAGATGGCCCCAGAAGTATTCCTTATTTGAGTTTTTCAAAATTCCCCTGGCATATAAAACAGATCCTGGGCACTGGGACATTTCTTAGTTGCTATCGCCATATGATCTCTGTGATTATGCTAGTGGCAGCTTTTGCTTATCCCTAAATGAGATTGATGCGTGCAGGTGTCCTCACAGATTGTGGTCTTACTTTCAGTATTTCCATGCTTGGGATTTTACACAGTCCAAAAGGGGGGATGAGTTTGGCAAATCTGCTAAAGTAGGAAGTAGACATTCTTAAAAGTTCAAGAAAAGGCTAACATTGCTGGAGTTTCGTGACTTCCCAGAACCCCATCCCTTGGTGATCTTATAAAAATGAAACATTCATCAGAAGTACCATGATGAAAAGTACCTCTCATACATGGATCAAAATGGTGGCAAATCTCTAAAACACTCATGTAGAACCCCATGAAGTTCCTAATTATCAGCTTAATTAAATTATTTTTTCAGAAAAATCATTCGGCTTGACCAGCAAATCTTTTGTGGTCAGTCTTCTGAGGGTATGTTATCATGGTGTATTCTTGGCAACACAATTTGGGGTGTCATATGTCTGGCCACACCCTCTACTGTTCCACTTTGGATAACTGAAAAAGTGGAAACTCTAATGTAGTCAGAAGTGCTAGGATCTGCCCTATGGCTAAACGCAGTCTCCTTGAAACTACTGGACATCCTGGTATTAGACCAACAACCTTGCTAAACCATCATGATGGAAGAACAGTGGGGGAGGGGCAATGCATCCTGCTTTTGGGAATGTGGGATGCACTAGAACCAAGGTTAGGTGAATCTTGTTTTTGGGACTGACAGATGCACTAGAACCAAGATTTCTCTGTGTTCTACCGAGCAAATGCCACAGAGAGGGGAACCTTACCCTGAACCAGAAGGGCAGCCAGTAGAACCACCACTGCACTTTATTGAATTCTAATAGAAAATCAGTAGTTAAGCTCTTTTATCCCACAAGGGACTTCATCAGAACTCCTAAAACAATCAATCAATTCACTTAAATACATTCATAAAGTCACATGACATGTAAATTTGACACAAAGTTAAAAGAATAGACCCAAATAAAATGTCATATTTATGATGTATAAAATGATAAAAAAAAACAAATAATGTATTAATTAACATTTTAAACTCTTTAACTTAAGAAATGGAACAACAGAACTAGCTTCATTAAGCCCTGGAGGGACACAAGCATTTTACCTCAGTTGCCACATACGTTCTTTAGCTAATAGATGGTCTTCTATTATTCTACTCCATCATCTCTTTTAACATGCTGAATAATAGTATATTTATAAACGTGTTGGATAATCTTTAATATGTCTAAAAGTGCATTTGTCTCCCTGCCCTTCCTAATGTCTCTCTCATGTTCGTAAATCCTATCTTTGATTTTCCTAATGGTTTTACATACATAAAAAGCAGGGCACAACTGGCACCTAACTAAATAAATGGCCCAATTCGTATCACAATTATACCGTCCCTTAATTCTAATTGAATGTCCTTCGACGGTAATTGATTTGTCCACCAAAATATATTTGCAAATGTTACAATGGCCATATTTAAACATGCCCAAAGTAGGCATATTATTACCACTTTTTCTTGTAAAATTAGAACCTCTTTCCAATAAATCTTTAAAACAAATACATTACTACTACTCCTAAAAGTATTAGGGGTAAGGGATTCACCAATGTTGCACTCTTCGTTGAAAATGTTCCTCTCCTATACAAAACATGCATAACATATGTATGTCTTAGGAAGGTCAAAAAAGCATTCCTTCAACTATATAACAACCAGAAAATCAAAAAAGCAACGCTTAAAGTGGTACAATATCCCTCCTTTACTGATGACAGTCTCAGCCCGAGCTTCAGATAAAATCCTTTTTATTAATACACAAAATGATGTTGGATTAAACGCTTTCATCCACAGAACGTGGACTTCATCAGAATCAATTAATTCAACAGCCCTATCCAGTTATATACTCACTAGGCACCAATGAGAACTCAGTATTAATTGAAACCATTTAAAAAGACAATGTTCTACCAAAATACACATACATTATCATGAAATTAAACACAGTTAAGATAAAAACTTGTATAAAATTGTGTAAAACAAAACAAAATTGTGTAAAACAAAAACGTTTACCAGAGTTATACTTAAATATCATATACTCCACTATGCAGATAAATAACTTAGAACACAATACTCTGCAACTACTGTGAACTCCCACCAGTTCACCAATTTGTGCTATAATCAATGTATGTGAACGTTTATGATCTGTCTAGTACAAGCAGTTTCCTGCACAAATGCCATTATTTCCCGACTTAACCAAAACATTGATTCATAAGATAATTATTGGGTGAACTATTGAATCTTAGTGTCTAATACCAGGTTAATAGGGATGTTATCATTTAATCCAGGGAAGTTGGTGGCATTTAACAGCAATTGCCACCTAACTTCCTTTTCACCCAGTATGGCTTTAATATTTCTACCCCTGGGGTTGGGAGTTAGGTGTTCTAATATACCAAATGTGAATACTACACACAGGGAGTTGCTTTCCAAATGTCTGCACAGTGCATTATTTCTTTTTTATGTTATACAAATAATCATATATTCTATTTTTGAGGGCTCTGTTGGTTTTCCCAACATAAAATCCAGAATATTTAGTACACTTGGCTAGGTAAATCATGTTTAGTGTTGCAGTTTCCTTTTCCAAATTTCACTCTTGTTCTATTAATATTGTCAAATATTAAATAATCATCTTCATAAATGGCTTAGCATTGATTGCACCTACCGCACTTCCTCGTAGACCCATCCATAGTATTAAACCCCACACGTCCTTCAGCGTGGGATCCAAATTCATATTTATCTTTTAAATTGTATCCTCTTTTGTACGCAAAAATTGGACCCTCCCCCAATATTTTGTGAACATCATCATCACACTAAGATGTTTCAACTTTTTGCTATTATGGCTGTAGATTTTTACAAAACGTAAAGGTTTGTCTGTGATATGATGCTTACTAGTAAAAAGAGCCCATCTACCCTTTGAGTCTGTTTTTTGGACAGGATCTCCCCCTGGTAGGATTGATTTATAATAATAGCAACCCCTCTAGAAGCGGAATTATAACCTGCAGCTATTATTAGTGTGATCCATTTCCTCTCCCCATCCCAAAGTTGTGTGGTCAGGTGAGTTTCTTGAAGAAGTGTTATCACTGATTTGTTTTGATATGTGATATGCCTGACTAGGTTTCTTTTACCTTTGGCTAAAATCCCCTTAACATTCCATGAGTCTATACTTATCATCTCAAGAAATTAAAATTGTAATAATTTTTAATGATAAATAATAAAAATAAGTGACTAAAGATAATGATGACAACTGATAGGTAACTGTGCTAAGTAATTCCTTCTGTAAAGTGACTTCTACACTCCAAACCTCCTTGTATGTGCGTAACCACCCATCCCTCTGCAATGGTAGGTGAGTATGAAGTGTAAGGAAATAGTTTGAGTTTGAGTTAGAGTAGAGGGTTCAAGTAATAGAGGGATGTCAATAAAACCTACAGATTTCCAAACATACACAAACATCTGTAACAACTCCCGCAGGGCAGCCTCCTATAACAAAAATGTTAAAGAAGAGGAAAATATCTGAGCATATATATAAACAGTACTAAACATATCTGTTTATAAAAAGAAACCCTTGGGTATCATTAACTAAAAGAAGTGCACTAAGAGGCATAGTAACAACAGTGGGTCACAGGTTAATTACATAGTGTTATAAGAAGTTTCAACGAGCCAGCTGCTTGGTAAACTAAGCAAATAAAATGAACCTTTAGTGGCATAGAGATAACTAGAAATTAGTTACGCTAAAATAGTCTTAAAACCAACTCTTTTATTTCTTCCAACCTAGAAAAAAAAGCAGGAGAGACAAAAGAAGAAGGCAGTATTAATCACTAAGGCTGCCTCTGCCTTTAACAATTGAGATAAGGCAGTATTAATCACTAAGGCTACCTCTGCCTTTAACAATTGAGATAAGGCAGTATTAATCACTAAGGCTACCTCTGCCTTTAACAACTGAGATCAGCTTCTAGCACGTGCTTTTCTTTTATGCATTCTGTCAAAAGCTGTCTTTAATCCATAAAATCTCCTTGATACAGGAAGTTATTAAACAGGTCTATAAAAGTGGACTAAAGAGATTTTAAGCACTACTTGCAATAAATAACAAAACTTAGATGTAAAGTGGTTTATGATGTTTAACATATTGATGGAATTGCTCTAGGTATATAACAGCATCATTAAGAAACAGATATTGATGCAGAAGTAACCAATAAAAATATTGGTACTTCTATTAACTTTAAACGCAGTGGAAACTAACAAATCAACTGAGTGATGTAAAGGTTTATACAAGCAACCACAGGTATGGATACAGGATCCGCTGATGATTATTGAGAAAATAATAGTTTAAATCTGGCATATTTATCCACAAAAATGAAAACTGTTTTTAAAGTCTAGCAAAATTAACTGTAATAATGTCACAGTCATTACACATAAGTATACCATTAACTAGTCAATCAGCTTACATTCAGCCATTGCAGTGAGCACTTTCAATGTTTCACTCTTCCTAAAAAAGGTACTATTAATGCACATCTTCTGGGGGAATTTGATATCCATACAAGCACTTGCTGCTGGCTTTCTCAAGAGATGCTAGAAACAATTTATCCTAAAAATAATCAGTGTAAACTGTATTTAATTTTCAGCAGAACACTTGATACATTTTTACAAAGACTGCTGACAAACATGGCCTGAAGTGACACTATGAAGGTAAGTAGATTGACCATTTAGGCCTGAAGTGGCACTATGAAGGTAAGTAGAATGACCATTTAGCCCTGAAGTGACACTATGAAGGTAGGTAGAATGACCATTTAGGCCTGAAGTGACACTATGAAGGTAGGTAGAATGACCATTTAGGCCTGAAGTGACACTATGACGGTATGTAGAATGAACAGTTTAGGCCTGAAGTGACACTATGAAGGTAAGTAGAATGACCATTTAGGTCTGAAGTAACACTATGAAGGTAAGTAGAATGATCATTTAGGCCTGAAGTGACACTATGAAGGTAAGTAGAATGACCATTTATGCCTGAAGTGACACTATGAAGGTAGGTAGAATGACCATTTAGGCCTGAAGTGACACTATAAAGGTAAGTAGAATGACTACTTAGGCCTGAAGTGACACTATGAAGGTAAGTGGAATGACCATTTAGGCCTGAAGTGACACTATGAAGGTAAGTAGAATGACCATTTAGGCCTGAAGTGACACTATGAAGGTAGGTAGAATGACCATTTAGTTCTGAAGTAACACTATGAAGGTAAGTAGAATGACCATTTAGGCCTGAAGTGACACTATGAAGGTAAGTAGAATGACCATTTAGGCCTGAAGTGACACTATGAAGGTAGTGTTATAGTGTTATAAAGAGTTATATCAACTATGTGTAACGTTGCTTTGCTTACCAGTTGCATAACCTGTCTTTTATTGCATTTTGACTCTGAATTGTAACCCTGTATGTTAATATTGTACTCTAACATTATCTTTTTGTCCTCTCTCCCTCCTCTAACAGCTATCCCCTCCACGACCCTGTGTCTTTGCCTGGGTTGTATCCCTCTAATTTCACTATTAGGGTGTTCCCCACAGAATACCCTTGGACTCGGTCAGGACATTGTCTTCTTCTACCACCCTCTACCACCAGAAAAAAGAGAGTATGTCTACCTAGTCATGCTATATTACGTTTTAACTAAATGTTCCTGCTAAACTTTCAGACTGCCACTAGCTAAGCAGCCAGCAGCTACCCCTCCTTACTCCTTCATTTCCCCTCACAGTCTCCTCAGATGGCCACATAGGCTATCCTCTCTCCCCCTTCTAGTACAGCTCCATGCCTGGTAGCTCCCTTGTTTGCTTACTGCACTACTACTTTGTCCACTAGATGTTATACTTTTCTCATCCCTATTTGGGATATTAGTACTGACTTCTGCCTTACACTTTTATTCTCCCCACCTTATACTAATCCTTTTCCTCCTTTACCTCTCTGTCTCATCCTCTCCCCCGAGGATACTTTCTCTTGCCTTGATTCCCCCTTCCTTCCCTGATACTTTTTCCACTCTCCTCTGGTCTACTTTGTGTGCCCCGCTCCGCTCCCCAGCCTACCCCCATATCCCACCCACCCCCAGGGGTCCTACATTTATATTTCTACAAGCCACACCTCCTACTACTGCTATCCTATCCAATTCACAGTCTCACAGATTGTGTAACTTCCTTCACTTAGTCACACCTACATACCACTTTAACCAACCCACCACTATCTCACTAAAGTCCTATACCATTACAGCCCCTTCCACTCTACCCCCTACTCCCACCACACACCCCTCTACAACATATCAGGAAACCCTACTTCACATACAACTATCTTATCATGTCTACAACTATCCTCCACTCACAACTTAAACTACCTATCACCTTCTTACTATTATTCCTTCTCATTACTACCTACTTCTTAACCTCCTATGAACACTCCTTAACTATTTCTCTCTCACTTCCCTCAAAACATACTAGTACACCTACAACATA
Source organism: Protopterus annectens (assembly GCF_019279795.1). Taxonomy (NCBI): domain Eukaryota; kingdom Metazoa; phylum Chordata; order Ceratodontiformes; family Protopteridae; genus Protopterus; species Protopterus annectens. The sequence continues at coordinate 142,089,711 of NC_056746.1, forward strand.
CCTACCTTCATCCTATTTACCTACCTCATCACAAACCATATATCTACTTCCCAAATACCATAGACTATTTCATTGTAAACTACTAAAAACTAAATCAAAGAAAGTATTTGACACATCTCTAAAACACATATCCAAAAACTATGGTCTACTACTCCATCTACTTCAGGACGGTGACATACACCCCAATCCAGGCCCTCAACCTACAACTACTGAAACACACAGTCACCATATAAAAGCTCTCCTTCCTCCATCAACTATAACTACAAACATACTATCCTTGGCCCACCTAAATATACGCAGTATCTGTAATAAAGTTAGTCAAATACATGCCCTACTAGAAGTACACAACTTTGACATTCTATGCTTATCAGAAACCTGGCTAAAACCATCTATTAAAGATATTGAAATTACTCCACCTGGATATAACATTGTTAGACTTGATCGCACCTCCAAGAAAGGAGGTGGAGTAGCTATCCTATATAAATCTAACCTGAAGCTTACTCTTCTTGACCTTGCTCTTACCCAAAACAATAATGTCGAAATAATCTGCTCTAGAGTTCAAATTAATACTACTAAATCAATAAACATCATTTGTGCTTATCTGCCTCCAGGAAATAATATCCCCACATTAGAACAACTTCTTGAACAACTCTCAAATTACCTCCCCAAGAAACACTACTTCTTGGAGACTTTAACATTGACTGGAAATCTTGTAACAATGCTAACCCTACTTCCCATTTAAACCTTTTGGTTTCAAACAACTAATTGATAGTGCCACTAGAATAAATAAAACAAGCAAAAAGAAACCACCTTAGACTGGGTTCTTACAAACTCCCTCACAAAGCTACAAAACTGGCATCCTTCCTGATGACCTTAGCGATCACTCCCTCACATATGTCATTAGAGTTAAAACTCATCAAAACTTACCTACCTCACATAGAACACTATATTCAAAGAAACAATTTAATCCCCAAAGATTTCAAACAGAACTCTCACAATACAATTGGACCCCTTTAAAGCACCTCTCTCTCAACAAAGCCATAGAATATTTCAACTCAGCATTCCTTACAATCCTAAACCACCATGCCCCAAGTCGTACCATTAGAATAAAGACCAGAACAGCACCCTGGCTTACGTCTAATACTAAACAAAAGATCAGGCTTAAAAATAAATCTTGGAAGAAATGGCGCTCCTCTAGAAACCCAACAGACTATCAAACCTTTAGAGAGGTGAGAAACAAAACCAAAAATGCTATTATTTCAGACAAAAAGAACTACTATGTAGAACTTCAGCAATCCACAAAAAAAGAACCAAAAAGGTTCTGGTCTACTATCAATCATATACTTACCCCAGGTAAAATAGTAACACCTAACCCACAGAATCTAGACCCTGATAATCCCTCTTTAATAGCCAATAACTTCAATAGCTTCTTTACTACTTCCATACAAACACTAGCAAGCCATTTGTCCCCTGATGCTTCCCAACTGATCTTAAGTAACACCAACAACGTCATTCCTTCCCTTCAACTTCAACCCATACCCACCTCCTACATACAATCTCTCTTACAAAAACTTAAACCCACTACCCCCTCAGCAGATAAGCTTCCTGCTGAATTCCTTCAGGTAGCAGCAAAAGCTATAGCCTACCCTGTTTCGATCCTAATAAACAGATCCATAAAAGAAAGTGATTTTCCAGCAATCTGGAAGATATCACACATCATACCCTTACATAAAGGAGGCAAATCCACTGACCTCTCTAACTATCGCCCAATAGCACTATTATCTCTACTAGCTAAAATCATGGAAAAATGTATACACAAACAACTACTTAACCATCTCCTTCAAAATAACCTACTAGCAAACACTCAACATGGATTTAGACCCTCACATAGTACGACCACTGCACTACTTTCCTTTACTAACACAATAAACTGTAACCGTAATAATAACAAACTAACTGCTTCTCTTTTCCTAGACCTGTCAAAAGCCTTGACATGGTCAACCATAAACTTCTCCTACACATACTAAACTCACTTGCCTTGGATTTTTCCTCCTTAACGTGGTTCTCATCCTACCTTGAAAACCGACAACAAGCAGTACTCTGGAAAAATTCTCTATCTGCTCTACTACCTATCTCCTTAGGAGTACCTCAAGGATCAATATTAGGCCCACTCTTATTCTCTATCTTTATTAATGATCTTCAATCATCTATCCATAACACTACCTGCATACAATATGCAGATGATTCTACCATCATCTGTACAGCTCCCACCCAATCTGAACTCCAGTCACTCACACAATCTACCTTTTCAACCGTTGAACAATGGTTCTCAAAAGATGTCTCCTTCTCAACTCCAAGAAAACAAAACTATTACTATTCTCACCTACCCACAAATCTCCTCAACTAAATTTTACTATTACTGCAGCTGACAATTCTCTTATCTCCCCAGACTCTACTACCAAACTGCTTGGTGTTACTATTGATAATAATCTTAACTATGATTGTCATATCAATAACACTATAAAAGCAGTAAATAAAAAGATAGGTTCACTGTACAGAATAAAACCCTTCCTTACTCCAGAAGCACGGACCACCTTAGCTCAATCACATCTTATCTCCACCCTACTGTATGCTTCCTCTATTTACACCAATCTCTCTAAAGGTAACCTGAAAAACTAACTACATCCTATCATAATATAGCCCGTTTGCCACAGCATCCCAGTACAGAACTCACCACTGTAATAACTTAAAACAATTACAATGGTTAGAACTACCTAACAAGCTTATCTATCAACAACTCTTAATTACACATAACATTCTTTATCAACCAACAAAAACACCAGCTCTCAGTAACCTCCTTACTCCCTACAAAAACTTGAAACAGTTGCGATCTGCCGAAAAGATACAAGTCACCACAACTAGAATTACAAATTCAGCAGGTAACTGTCTATTTTCAAACTCCATAGGGAAAATATGGAATAACCTCCCCACACATTACGTCACTAGACTCGTTTGAAGTTTTCAAATAACAACTTCTATTACATCTTAACAACTTCTGGCTCTGCTCCTGTACCAATCCAGACTAAATGACTTCTTCGCTCTTCAGCCATACCTCCCTACGTAAAAATCATTATCTTTCCCTGCTATTTCAAATGACTAAATTACTGTACTGTTCTAAAAAAAAAAAAAAAAAAAATATATGAATATATAGCTTAGGCTATTTGTTTTTTACCTGTTTTTTTTTTCGCTGTATTTTCTACTACACTAACATGTATGCATTGTTGCTTAAATGTTTAACCTTGTTTTAATTGTGGAGCTTTTCTCCCCGGGCCTCCACTGAAAATGGAAATTATCCAGCTGAACTAGCCCGGTCAACAAATGTAAAATAAATAAATAAATAAATAAAATAATAAATAAAAGGTAGAATGACCATTTAGGCCTGAAGTGACACTATGAAGGTAGGTAGAATGACCATTTAGGCCTGAAGTGACACTATGAAGGTAAGTAGAATGACCATTTAGGCCTGAAGTGACACTATGAAGGTAAGTAGAATGACCATTTAGGCCTGAAGTGACACTATGAAGGTAAGTAGAATGACCATTTAGGCCTGAAGTGACACTATGAAGGTAGGTAGAATGACCATTTAGGCCTGAAGTGACACTATGAAGGTAAGTAGAATGACCATTTAGGCCTGAAGTGACACTATGAAGGTAAGTAGATTGACCATTTAGGCCTGAAGTGACACTATGAAGGTAGGTAGAATGACCATTTAGGCCTGAAGTGACACTATAAAGATAAGTAGAATGACCATTTAGGCCTGAAGTGACACTGTGAAGATAGGTAGAATGACCATTTAGGCCTGCAGTGACACTATGAAGGTAAGTAGAATGACCATTTAAGCCTGAAGTGACACTATGAAGGTAAGTAGAATGACCATTTAGGCCTGAAGTGACACTTTGAAGGTAGGTAGAATGACCATTTAGGCCTGAAATGACACTATGAAGGTAGGTAGGATGACCATTTAGTTGACGGAAGAGAAAAAGGAACTAAGAAATGTTTGCAAATGACTCTTTTTATAGCCAGGCTAATTCTTAAACACTAGTGGACATCTGACTGCTGAAGTATCTGAGTGAGAACGGATGTCCAGCTATTGCAGTTCATAAGCATGAAGCTTGCAGCAATGAACATTCTGGTGTACATATGCGAGTTTTCCAGAATTATCAGCAGGACTTAGGTGTAGCCTTACCAGCTATCTGTACACAGAAATAACTTCTCATTTTCTACAACTAAGGCGTCTCTCAAAGTTCAACCCTGTCTTTCCCATCTTATATTACTGACCACCTACCTCCAGGTCATCTTATATAAATATGCAAAACTCCCTTTCCATTTTTCAATGCTAGTATTTAATGTGTTACTGTATAGCCTCCCATTCATTTTTTTTATTACCTAGATAAATAATTATAAATAAATCTGATGTAGTAAACATCTGACCATATCTCTAACCTTGCATAGTCTTTCCCCTTCCTGGCTATTCTAACTTTCTTACTATCACTGTTGTAGTTTTTCTCATGTGGAAAGGGACATTTTCCATCTATTTAACTGGATAATGAATAAGACCTATTAGAGGGATTGATTACTGTGTGCCATCTGTAACTTCCCCTTCAACATCAGAAATCTGCAATATTTTGAATTTAGGGCACCATGAAGAGGACCATATAAATGTTATTTTTTATTTGGGATATCTCCAGAATTTATTACTAGTCAGGAAATTCTGCATTTACTGTACAGAAACATTTTCTGGGCAGGACCTGAACTGCTATGAATTCTTATTTAAACATCTGTTCTTTTAAAGTTGTATTCTTGTTTACCTTGTAAGCATCCAAAATGTTTATGCGACGGGGTACAGTTTTCATTACTTTGCTCATGATGACAGTTAACACTAATACGTTGAAAATTTAAGTACATGCATTATGAGCTTGAAGTACAGTTGCAATCACGTAACTGGCAATTTTAAATGCTTTGCTTCCAAACATATAATAGAAATGTAGTCCCTCACAGCAATTCAGAAATCTGACACCCCTCTTTTTTTAAGATATTCTCCCAACTAAATTATACATCCTAGGCACTACTGAGTGCTTATAACAGGTGACAAAAACTTTTAAGTGCTTCTGGTTAATGGTGCATATGACTAGGTAAAGCTGAGTTCCTGTGATCTTTGGTTTAGTATTCATTCTGTTTTCCTATAATTGGCTCTTCCTCACCCATGTATACCAAACAACAAAACAATCTTCACTTGCATATATTAATTTGTTTCTTATTTTCATTTTTTGCATGTCTTTTCTCTCTTTCTTTGTCTTCTTACTTCAGTACACAGTAAGCGCCCAGTCTATAGCAGCATTACACCAGTATCCTACTAATATCTCCTGTCTCTTCCCTAACCTGCCTCGTTATCTCATTGCATTCACTATCACCACGTAGGAATAAACTTGAAGTACCACATAGTGTCTATAGTAACACGATGACCTAAAAGGCCTGTCTATTAGACAGGCTCTGATCATGTGAAGTGTTGTGGTTCAGGTCCTCCTCTCTTTCTGTGCCCTGGCAGAAGGGAATGGTCAAGTGGTCAAGGCATGGTTATCTATGTACAGTCTCACCTACATTTCCATGTCAGACTGCCCACTGCCAATGATTTGCTCATGTTCTATGTGCATTAAGTGCCTCCAGCTTCAGTGCCATGAATTAGTCACACATGCAACAGACATCGAGTCCCCCCTTCCTATATTATGTCACTTTGTTAGAAGTTCACTCACAGTGCCAGCTGCTCCTGTGTTACAAAGGTCAGTCATGACCCTTGGTGTTCAGTAGCACAGACAATATATTCCCATTACAGTAGGTCAGCCTTGTTTACTAAAGCAGGAATCAGGACTGTAAATTCTCCTGAACAACAACTAAGAAGAAACATTAGGAAGCAGTACCTCTAAAGGTATAGCTGAAGGAACTATAGAACCAAGACACAAGCAGAGTGGGAGTAGACTCTGTCAAGGCCAGTCTTAATGAAAACATCTAGTGAAAGTTTACAGATGGAAAGTTGTATGATAGGCTGTAGTGGGCTGTAAAAAGTAGTACATATACTGAAAAACCTTAGAGAATGTCAATGTGCTAAATTCAGTTTTTATAGTAAGCCCTAAATTAATACACCTTTAAATAAATAACCCCCCCCCCACACACACACACACACACACACACACACACACACACACAAGCACACTCACACATGATGAGAAAATGAAAGGAAAGGGTAGAATTAGGACAGGATATTTGAAGCTTTGTAGATTCTTGTATACTATCAGCAAGAAGACAGTTCTTGCTAACGTAACGAAGTGCAATCAGTAACAAGAAAGCCTGTTTTGTGGGGGGGCTAGAGACAGAGCACAGATGAGGAGAAAAAGAGAAGGGAAGTAGGAAAGTCAGGTGATCAGAAGGCGGAGTAACAAGTGGTGAAGGGCAGTCCTCCCAACTTCTTTGTTCAATAATTCAAGACAAAGTAAAAAAATAATGGTACAGGGGAAACTTGCCCCCTCCACAAAATACTTACTCACTCATTCATGTATTTATTTATTTCCAGGGAGAACAGTTCAGGGATTCCAGTCAATGCCAGGTTGAGCTTCAATGAATAATATAGGAGAACAGATGAAGGTAACATTAAAGGAATAGAAGGAGGGGGTTGTGGGGGGAGGGGGTTGCAGGACACAGTTATTAGGATATTTGGTAGAGGCAGGAGAAGGAGGCAGAGCTTGGTTAAAGCAGACATAATCCAAGGCCAAACCTTCTTATATTTCTACTAGACACTATGATAGTGATTATCTGACTGAATACTCCCTTTGCAAAGGTATTATTAAATATACTGGCATCAGAGTAAAGATGCTGAGCTTTTCTGTCTTAGTATGTCAGAGTTGCTTATTATTTTATCTACTACACAAGGTTTGAGAGGGCAAGTTCCAAATGCTTAGGTTGTGAACTGAAATGCAAGGTGGGAAGGGAGCAGTTTCATAAGTGTAAGAGGGGGTTGCTCTTAAATGCTTGGAGTGCCAAGTACCAAATAGGCAGGAGGGAAGGTGCTGCCTTCTAAATTCTTAACAGAGCAAGGAGATGGAACAGCAAAGCATGAAGACTGCTTCACAATTAAGGCTTGGGTGCTGTGGAATTGAACTCAGTGTGGAAAGGGGAGTACAATAAAAATATGTGCCATGGACATGATGACACAAGAAGATGTGCATCTATCAATAAATATCATGTTGTTGCGGTCAAGGATAAAAGCAGTAATATGTGTGAGCTCTGCAGGAGGTTGGGGGTTTGGAATAAGTAATATGTGCTGGTGACTGCATGATAAGGGGTGGAATGACATATTTATTGGGTGGGTGCGTATTTGTGTGCATACATTTGCGTACGTGATGGAGTTGCATATAGCAAGACAGGATACTAAAGAAATGCTTTTTGCACGTCAGAGACTACACTGTATGGGTGGTGTGGTGGAAGAACATGCACAAAAGATTATAAATGACACCAAATGTGCTATGACCAGGATGGTGACAGAAGTAACTGTATGCATTGTTTGTACCATACCCTGCTTGTTTCCCATATGGATATGTAATTAAAACATTTATTCCTAACTGGGCAAAAGGAAGGTAGAAACGTGTTGTTTTGTAAATCATTAGAATGCTTTATGCTGGGGGATTTAATTTATCTGTCTTTTAACTAGAATACTCACACTACTAATGTTAGCTATACCCATCAATTCCTTGATCTAATTAATGCTAATTATTAACTGGAATACTTATACTGGTAATGTTGAGAAGATTTGATCTAATTAATGATAACTCCTTGAAACAAATAGTCAGCCAACCTGCTAGGTGTCCTAACATTTTAGATCTTGAACCAATCATCATCACCACCTCATAATACCACCATAATAAATATCTCAGAATTCAAAGAGTTTTAAAAAGACAAACCTACTAAAATTTTATGAAGAGCACTACAAATTCTGTTGTAATATTTACATTTCCCATGTTGCCTCAGTGCCCACGTATAGCTTAAAAGTTTATACTAATTGGCTAATGGACATATATTAAGCAGTCCCCAATAGGGCCAAACATAATAGGAAATTAAGAAAAAAGACCTTGGTCGTCTAACCATATTAACAAACTCTAAAATAAAAGAAAAAATACTAAATGTAAAAACAAACTGAAATCTACCTGAACAAAGGCCTCTATTAAAAGAATCAGTAAAGAAGAAAAACACCTTAAGAAAAGTCAAAGCTAGACATAAATTGAAAATAGTGTCTGAAACTAAAAATAATTACAGATCATTCTTTAACTGCTTTAAAAAAGTCAGAAACAACACCTGATAATGCTCTGAGCTAATTCATAATGACATCACCTACACCATTCCTAAGGATATCATTAATATGCAAGCAGATTAATTTAGCACTGACCTCACATCAGCTACAGTTGTTGACGTTCCATAAATCACTGAATCCCTGTCCGATCCTTTGATTACCATGCAGCAAATCTTAACTTTTATCCCCCCAAGACCAAAATTATCACATCTATGGGCTTTGACAGTGTGTCTGATTGCCAAGCAAACAATGCCAGACACACCCACACCCTGACTAATCCTTTCCTATAACTCTTTAACTTAACTTTTTCCATGGTCTCTGTTCCTGAGGTTGGAAAATGGCCGTTGTGATGGCCCTATCTTAGACCATGGTAGGGACTCAATCTGTAGAATAAGCTTACTGTGTAAGGCCACGGAATGCATAATATCAAATCTCTTAAATACAGAGATTAAAAAAAACGTATTGCCCTGGACCCATAGCAGTTTGGCTTTGTCAAGGGTAGGTCATGCCTACTAAGGCTAATGCCTTCAAAAATCTCACAGAAGCTGTGGACGGAGGTTATACAGCCCACACTGCATGCCTAGGTCTGACCAAAGGCTTCACCTCTATCTCCAGTACTGATATTGTAAATAAACTCAGAGACCTAAATAATAACTCTTATTTTATAAGGTTGATAGCAAACTGGCTGTCTGACAAAACATAGATAGTTAATGTAGCAAGAGTAACTTCAGGAAGAAAAAAGGGGACAACTTGGGTACCTCATGGCTTTATGCTGGGATCCCACTTGTACAGTATCCATTTCTTCAGTCTTCAAGCCCAGACCCTTGGCTAGTTAGATTTGCTGAAGATTGTAAAATGACTGTTGTAGTTTGGCCAACTCCTAATATGGCAATGCTATAGGAAGGACTATAGACCTTACAAATCACTGATGTAAAGATAATGACCTCAAATTAAATGCAAAAATGCTGCAGTATTGTCATATCTGACAACTGTAACTTTTCTGTTACCTACTGACCGGTATAGATGGTAGCTTACTCTCTGGAGTGATTCAGTCATCAGCGATCTTAGTAGTTTTGTAGGTGCTTTCCTACCTTTTGACCACCATGTCAAAGTAGTGGTGAAGATCTCCTTCTGTCTGGTCTAATTAATATAGGTATAAATAAGTCATCACTCCTATATACAGCCCTCATCGCAATAATTAGAGAAGATAACACCCACAGTCATGTATTAAACCAAGCATATCATGCAACTAGAAAATCCCCAGAATGTCCTGATTAAAAAAAAATCATTGGTGTTATGACATTAAGCTCCAAGACAGACTTGAAACTCTCTCCATGTAGTCTGCCTCTTACAGGCTTCTATGTAGTGATCTATATCTGACTCTTTATAGCATGAAGGACCCTACCCTTGTCCACTTTCTTCACATAAATAGAACCTGCTTGTGGGATACATTCATCTCCCAATGTTTATGTCATCACTAAAATAAATTATCTATATATATTAAACAGAGTGATACCCTCATAACCATTAAGAAGAATCTTGAGAATTGGATGGGTATCCATAAGTACACCTCTGGCCAAACCTGTTTTGCCCTTCTAAAGTTAGGAGATATCTCTTGAGGGTTTGTGTTGGCTAGGCTTAAATTGTTCTTGGACCAATTCTACCTTGAAATCTCTATGGTATTATTATACTATGGATAAACAGAACAATAGGAATCTCAACATTCACAAATATTCACAATATAAATTATTAACTACTTATAATACCATCACAATGGCAAGTAAAAAATAAATGTATTGAATATAGAATGCCCTTGCATTGGTCTTTTACTTAAAAAAAATTATATGCAGAAGAAAGAAATATATGATTCCTCAAAATCATTGAGCCCTAAGTGAAAGGATGTTTTGCAGTTCTAAATGTATATTCATTTCTTAGCTGCAAAACTTAAAATAATATGATATAGAATAAATCCCAATTATGTAGTATTATGAAAGCAGGCAATGGAAAATGCATTTCTCACCGTAGTTAAGTCTTCATTAAACAGCCTTCTCTGTCTCACAGAAAAGTAGCCTTACAATAGTAGGAAATGTTCCTAAATTGGATTCAGAGCATAACAACCCTCTTACCTCCCTCTGGACATATATATTTTTTTAATTTCAGGAGGATAAAGTATCAAACAAAACTGGCAGCTGATTTAGTCACATTTTCCAGATGTTTAAGAAGCACAAAGCTATCCTAAGACACAAGATGTTACTCATCTCAGATCATGCTGTTAAGAATAAAACTCATACAGTTAACAGTAAATGCTAGGCTAATCTAATATCCAAAATGTACCATATTATGTAATGTTACTTGGCATTAATACAAATAAATTATTCTTGCCAGCTTCTCTGCAGTAAATTGGATATAAGAAATTTGTTTATAAGAACTAACACAATGCTGTAGCTCTCCTGATTAAACATTTTCTTTGTGGCAATGTTTCCACTGGTTCTTTTATGTCAGTATCAAGCTATCCTCACTCATATACTCCATATAGTCACTTGCTAGAGATAACTACAGCAGAATTCTGGGTACTGGGAAGAACACACATTTTAATCATACCTACTTACTGTAACAGTTTCTAAATGATATAAAGTCAGGAAAAAATGATAAAAATTATGTGAACTAAAGAAAATATTTCAACTTTTCTTACTTGCGAGCAAAACCCTGAGAAACCTCTTAGCAAATAAAATAATAATTCTCAGGCAGAAATTGACCACTTCACCCGCTGTCATGGACTTAATACAATTAGCTGAAGGCCATCTGTTTACTAATTAACTTATAACCCCCCTCTTTTTAGCAAGTGGTTGGCTTGGTCACATTGATTTGGATTCAGAGATTACGTATTAACTGCACTTTTTAATAATGGTGATACCTATGTTCTGACTTCCTTGATCACTTTATATCAGTAGAATCCCTGCTGGTATATGCACACATTATGAAATGCCCTGGCTTGGCTGTTAAGTACTCTTTGATACTCTATTTCTGGAAGTAATAGTTCTCTGTTCTTCAAAAATAATGTCCTAGAAGGTGTGTACCCGTTGTAATGACATCTTGCTAAATATTTATTTACCAAGTTGTTAAGCAACTAATAATTGCTGCAACAATTTGCTTATGGAGCAATATAGATGTACAAACTTATTATGTAATTAATACCTACATGAATACTGTTTTACTGTATTTTTCTTCTTTCCTGTCTCTTTCTGAGATCAACTTTTTTACATCCTTACCCACTTTCTTACAGAAACAGGAGTGACTAATTTGCTCTTGCTATTTAGGACCATATCCATAGCAGCACACTGATAAATTTCTTGGACAAAAAATAAAAGAGTTGTTATGTAATATGCTACATTACAATGTCTCACCTCAAAGTCGACATGTTTAGGTCTAATGTGGGGTGAGGGTTGTGCTCTAATGTTTATTTTTTTTTTTCTCACCCTAAGATTCATTTAATCCTGGAATTAAGACAAAATACAGTTGGTAGCAATGTTTTTATAAAGTATTAGTTTTAAAACATAAAGGAAAGTAGTTCACATTAAAATTGGCTTTCAGCTGACTATCTCTTTTATGCATTCTATTTAGTCACTTAATATCTGTACGTATGGTACTTCACAGTATTGTAAATAAAAAAAATATGTCAAGTTACATAACTATTGTATTTGCAAGGACGGTACTTCACAGTTGTTGTTATTTGTCTTTCAGCTTTTTCCCGGTAAGGGGTCACCACAGTGGAACTCCAGTCCGCTAATGATTGGCAGTAGACTTTTATGAAACTTCGAGGTGCCAGCTCGACGCCCAACCTTCAACAAAGGCATGCCCATTTACGCACACATGTCTTTCGAATGCTACCCAACCGCAGGGAGGACATGCAGACTCCACACAGAAGGCACGCCCAAGCCATGCCGAGAATCAAACAGGAGAACCTCTTGCTGTGAGGTAACAATGCTACCACCGTACCACCATGGCAACAAGGATGGTACTTCACAGTATTATAAGTTGTTGTTGTGTCTTTCAGCTTATCTCAGTTAGGGGTCGCCACAGCGGAACTCCAGTCCGCTAATGTTTGGTAGTGGATTTTTACATGCCGAGTTACCAGCCCTGATGCACAACCTTCAATGAAGGTATGCCCATTCACACATGCCTCCACACAGAAGACGCTCTAGCTGAGATTCGAACGCGACACCGTCTTGCTGTGAGGCAACAGCGCTACCGCAGCACCACTACCGCGGGTACTTCACAGTATTGTAAGTAAATAACTAAATAAAGTTACATTGCTATCATGTTTGTAGCAACAGTTAGTGCTATGTAACAGTGACAACCACCCACTGTGAAAACAGCGGGCTCATTTATGACAAATTTAACAGGAAAGGGAATCCCGACGCCAGGTGTAAAAATACAAATTGATTAGAAAATACCAAACCATCACACAGCAGCATGACGTGCTAAAGGAAATCCCCATAGCAGATGTAAAAACGGAGATAAAAAATGAATAAAAGAAACTAAGTGCTCCATGATATAATTAATCGAATCTCCACACCAGGTATAAACACACACAGATAAAATTAAACTGCAATACAATATACAAATATGGTTTATCCTCTGGTTGACTTGGGAACAGGGCAGGTATAGAAAACTATGTCTTGATTTGAACTTTGAATATGTGATTTAAGAAATTAAAAATTTTGGGAGGTTGTTAACAGCTAATGAAAGGCATACCATTTAATATGAAACATGTTTTAAGCAGTAGCTTGCATAATGCAACCCCTCCCCAATGTAATTTGCAAGCTGTTACTGTGGAGTAGAAGTCACCTGACTGTGTAAAATAGTCCAGTGGTATCTAGTCCAGTTTTAAATATAAGAAATAAAAATAGAGATAGGCTACCCACTGCAAAAGGAAATAAATAAAATAAATTGCTAATGAATAAAAAACACAGGTGCTTTATGTGGGTAGCTTAATATCATTCAGCTAGACTTTGAAAGAGGCTTTCGCAATGTGGTTTATTAACCTTTAAGTGCCTCTGCAGCCAGCATAAGCAGTAAAAATTAAACAATGAGGGCAATGCGCATGGAATTTTATGCAAGTACTACAAATTCTCCTTTTAAGTGCATGTATGGTTTCTGAGGACCTGTTGTGGATTATGTAGGGTCCTAGAGAAGTGTACATTTTAGCAGTATATAATGCAAGATATTTTCCTATCATTTGACAATACATAAGAGCATTTCATTTAAACCTCATTCCTTAGCCTGTGTCCAGATGACAGGGCTTCTTAAGTATCCTGTGGGCCCTCTCGACGTTGTCTTTTGGGCCATACGAAGTAGGGCTGGCCAACTTGTAGCTGACTTTGAGACATGCAGAGAAGAGCCAAAAAGTGATTTTAGCAAACCTTTTATAAAGGTCACAGAATTCACTACCAGTAACAACCTGTTAAAATTCTTCCAGCTTCCTGATGAGTTACAGTTAGCTTATTTAACTGTTCCCTAAATGGGAGATTATTTCTTATTTGACAAAATGGACTTACAGATGCCATATACTTTTTTCAAGGCTTCTGCAGTGGATGCAAGTATGACAAAAATCAGTAATTAATCCTTTAACCTCTATTTTAATTTCTGTCTTTCGCATGAGTGGGGTTGCCATCCAGGTCAATAGCCAATTTGGGAATTTTACCTTCCTTTCTGTTTATAAATCTACTGATGACCACTGCATTAATGACTCAGTAAGTGCAGAATTCTGAGAATGGTTTTAAATACCCAGGCATCTAGTTACAGCCCTCTCTAAACTGCACTGTGTCCATCTCAATAACTATAGAAAATATTAACAAACTTTTATTCTGGGTCAATAAGATCTTCCAATTTCTCTCCAAAGCCACAGGGACAAAAACATGCAAATGCATCCTAGTAGCCCATCTGGAATATAGCCTTCCATGAACAGTATCAGCACTGAAAAGAAATAGGAAATATAGTCAAACAGTAGAATATAGAATATGCAGGTTTTTACTACCTTTTCCCTAAAACAGAAACATCATTACAAAATCTTAGAAAAAGGAAATTGGCTACCAATGCAAAAAAGAAGTCAGCTTTCATTAGGCTCTCAGGTTCATAGATTAGTACTAGGCTAACTGCCCTTGCAAGTCATTTTAAGCCTAGCCAATTATCCTTTGTCAGACTCAAACCCTGTACCTTGTGTTTGTAAGGCAAACACCTTAACCATTAGGCCACCCTCCCAGACTTGTTAACAGCCAAGCTATTTCTCACTTGGCAGTCAAACTAACAATACCTCCCTTTACATGCACCCTCAGAAGCCACAAGAGATCAACTTCATGCATACAAGCTGCCACCAAAAAGCTTCATTGCACAGACCACAGTATCTTAATTCTTCTTCTTTTGGCTTATCCCGGTTAGGAGTCGCCACAGCGGATCACCTGTCCACAGTATCTTAATTCTTGGTCCTAAACTATGGGAATCTCACTCCTCCTATTTTAAAGAATCACCTTCCTAGTCACAATTCTGCATACAGCTTAAAGCCTACCTTAAACTGCCAGCCAAATGCTAATACCACCCTTTTGAAGACATTACTTGACCACTTTTAAATCTCTCAGCCTCTTACCACTAAGCTTTGTCCACTGCTCAGACCCTAAAAAAATTCACATCCTTTGACAATTGGATATATTTGTAAATAGCTGTACATATCTGCTACAGTACTTACAATGTCAGTCTATATATTATCTCTCTCTCTCTCTCTATATATATATATATATATACACACACACACACACACACACACACACACACACACACACACACACACACACACACACACATGCACACACACACACACACACACACACACACACACACACACACACACACACACACACACACACACACACACACACACACATACCTTGACTATGACAGAAACTCTATACCTCAACTTTAGTGGAGGTTTAAATCAAGAAAGGCATACATAAAGTTGTGTAAAGAACACAAACTGAATGTGCACATTACATGGAAGTTAGACCATTAAATTATGACTCAGACTAGTGTAAGAAGAATCTCAGGTAGTGCTTATCAGGTATCCGTAGGTGGGATCACATGCTACTGATGGCAGCTCTTGCCAATACCTTCTTGATGGGATTAATATATGATTAAGAGTGATTCAATCACACCCATATTTATGGGGACATGATAACATGAAGTCCAGAAGGTTTAGGATTTTTGCTTGGAGATGTTTTCGTAGATATTTTATTCCTCAGACTTCAAAGACATTTTCCTCTGGTAGATAGTAAAGGCTGGAGGTGTGATAGGAAAGGAGAGGTAACTGGAAACATATTTTTGGGGTTATAATAAATTGACAGATTTTAAAACTTCAGTATAGAGTAAACTGTCAGAAATATGGGGGGGGGGGGCTGTAACAAATGTAACAAATGAAAGGATCCTTTTGGGCTGGTATGCAGGATGTGAACTGCCTAGAAACAGGGCCAGACTTAGCAATTGCAGGGCCCAATTTGGGCCATTTTGGTGGGACTTCTAGGCTAACTGTCTCCCCGTTGGACTTCCATAGAATGTATAGCAATAATAGTAATAATAGTAATAGTAATAATAATAATAATAATAATAGTAATAATAATAATAATAATAATAATGATAGTAATAATAATAATAATAATAATAATAATAATAATAATAATAATAATAATAATAAAAGTAATAATAATAATAATAATAGCAATAATAATAATAATAACAATAATCATAATCATCATCTCAGGTCTCTCCAAAGAAACAGCAATTCTCCCACACCACCCTATCTATAACTGTTTCTGAAAGTTTGTTTTTACTTACTTAGTTATTTCTTAACCTGGGTAAGTGGACTGGTATATGCAGATTTTTTTCTAGCCATATCTCAGGTCAGAAGGGCAACACTAAGGATATGAACAGGGATAATTTAGAATAGTCACTCAGCATCATGTTTTGGCAGGTGGGAAGAAATCAGAATGCCTCAAGGAAACCATTTCTGCATGACCCCTATTTTGTATATGACTCTGAAAGTGTGATATACCCGTGTAGTACATTTATTAGACAAACTGTGCTTGTTAATGTTTTTCCACTTTGAGCAAATTGAATAATTTTTCTCTCCAGTTCTGTCTCCTATCATATTTTTTGCATCTCTGTGATTATTTTGTTCCTATCTCTGGTATTGCAACAAACATTTCCCTGCCATTCTGTTGAATTAATAACATTCCATCACAAGACTTAGTGATCAGAAATTACCTGACATAATAGCGTCTTCTTTTATGCTTACTAATGTTGGTTTTCATGCCGACTCAAGCTGACTATTCCACAGTTATTTCTTGTAATTGTTTCCATTCATAACCAATCATAAACTCTCTCAGCACGAGAATCAAAAGAAACCACAGTATCTTTCTATCCATCTTCTAATTTAGCTTGGTCTTATTATCTTCCAAAATAGTACCTGAAGTACTACATAAAACCAGATGGGTAATGCAACCAGTTTTGTACTGAAAACTCTGTTCTGCACTCAGTAACAGTAACTGCCTACTATGGGAATGTAATCAGCTAACACAGTGAACTATATAACAGTCATAAAGCTGTGGTTACTAATAAAGTCAGACCAGTCACTAATGCAATGCCTGACAGGACATGTTGTCCACTCTACTAATGAAACTTATAACTAGTACAGGAGTATTATGCTCCTCCTCTGGGTCAGTAATCAAGGCGCCTCAATCCTCACCATGGACACCGGTAAGGAATGTTCACTTGGAGCAAATATAGATACACACAGTATTTCTAGATGCAGCTCTCTGCACCAAGCACAATTTCCCTTAAGAGAACACAGGGAACACACTCTCGTCCTGGGTCTGGGGTTCTCTTTCTCTACCAGGCCCCAAATAAGACTCCACACTGACCACCATTGTAGAGTTGAGTCCTCAGTGAAGTGTTCCAAGCCAAGTCCCTCACCATCCTCTCTGTGAAACAAGTGTTCTGTGTCACTGCTCTAAGTAGCTGACACGCATACTCTGAGATTTGAATTTCACAAACACACACACACATACACACACATGCGTGTTCACACACACACACACACACACACACACACACACACACACACACACACACACACACACACACACGCACACACACCTGGGGAAGGCTGGCACAGAGTTACCAGCTATGCCACCTCTGTCCAGACTATAAGGTAGATACTGCTGCCAGAACACTCCAAAGTCAGCTACTCTAAGGCTTTTGCAAGGGTACCAAATTATACTGTGTAAAATTAATACTAATACAAATGGTAGTGTTTGACCAATGCAGGAAGGCTTTCAGAAGTGGCCACAGTGTCATCAAATAAATATAAATACTTTCAAACATTAAAATATTCTCTAAAAGACCAACCACAATGAAACATTTATATACAAGAGCATGAGAATACTAAATATCTATTTACAGTAAAAACCAGAGTTTCAATCGCAGGAAATATTAAAAATAACACAGATGGATACAGTCACACAGATACAAAAAACAGTACTTAACTAATCTCACTACATTTTCCTGACTGATCTAGAGAATTACTATGCAGCGGTTAGGGTTGCAGCCCCACAGGAAGAGGTTCCTGGTTCTATTCTCAGCTGGGGTGCCTTCTGTGTGGAGTCTGCATGTCCTCCCTGCAGTCATGTGGGTTTCCTCTGGGTGCTCTGGTTTCCTCCCACATCACAAAGTCATGCGGAAGGTGGATTGGACACTCTAAATTGGCCCTAGGGGTGTGTGTGTGTGTGTGTGTGTGTGTGTGTGTGTGTGTGTGTGTGTGTGTGTGTGTGTGTGTGTGTGCCTTCTGTGGAAAGCTGGGCACCGGGCTGGCAACTTGACACTGTAAAACTCCACTGCCAATTGTTCTACAGACTGTTGTTCCACTGTGGTGACCCCTAATGAGAAAAGCTGAAAGGAGAAGATCTAAAAAAATAATATTCCCTGATTACTTACTAAAGCAAGGCAAGATGAAGTGGGTGAGTGATTATTCTTTGTCAGGCTTCAAAAACAGACTGCCCTGAGACTTCTGTCTCATCTAGTATTAAAACATCATTTCAGTGCTAGATTACAGAATGACATCACATAAAACTGGTCACTTGAATTCTGGTTCCCACACTACTCCCTTTACTAGAAATTGAGCCAGAATCTTGCACATATGTATTACCACACACACACACACACACACACACACACACACACACACACACACACACACACACACACACACACACCTTTGTGTTATAGCATCTGGAAGCTATATAAACATTTCAAAAACTTCCACCCTTCCAGGGTAGCAATTAGTTCACCCCTAAGGACAATACAGTAGGATTCCTAGTTCTGGTTTTCACAAACATTTTGTCTCTGACTGCAATCAGTACTGTGAGATACAATCTTTATGGCCTAAACCAGGTACCTCTTCTCTTCCAGTAGCCACTGTTACAATGTATTCATTTCAGCAGTTACACTACAGTCTGACATACAGGTATATTTATTTTCTGTCCAGCAGGACCCACTGTTGGTACATTTATAACACAAGCAGCTTTACAAATACATTTTCAACACAAGCACCTGTACAAATCAGTTTATATACAAATGACATATAATTCTTTACAAAACTCTAGCTAGCTATGCTGGCATATGTAACACATCCACTGCCCTACTTCTCCTGGCATAGATGGCAATACCTCACATCATCACAGGGAGCAAGACTAATGTTAGAAAAACACCTTGCACTTTCCTGTAGTATCTCTCAAGGAAATGTCTGGACCATGTAAAGTATAATAACCATGTCATACCCTGGTGTGGGGCCCCTTGATGGAGTGGGGTCCTATTGGACCAAATTGGTCCAATTAGTCTAAGTCCGCCCTGCCTAGAAAGAGTAAGGCCTTATTAGGCTTAATGTCACTGGCTTCCAAAAATACACAATTACTACAACATGGAAATCAAAATCTAAACCAACTGTAACTTAAGTATTGAATATTATTAGAAATAAAAGAACTGGAAGCAGGATCTTTAACAAAGAGAAGAAGCAAATTACATGGAAATAAATGGAAGTTGTGGGAACAATACATGCAGAATAATGTTCAGTAGTTGTGAGGTTTAAGGGAAGGCAGGAAATGAGCAATGCTGGAGTACATGACAGTTGTTATAAAGAAAGAAAGAAAATATGTATTTAATGTATAATGCATAAATAAATGTTAATTTGGTTTGTTTTCTTTTCTATTAATATATGTGTGCCCACATCTTAAACAATAATTTAATAACAATGTTTGAAAGATTTATATATATATATATATATATATATATATATATATATATATATATATACATATATATATATATATATATATATATATAAAATGTAATATGGATAAGAAGGAGGAAACAGTAGAGTTAAGTAGTGTGGAGAGTAATATATTGTGTTTACGGGTGCAATGTGCATATTACTCCAGTGGATCTGAGGAGAGGCATTGTCAGAAGTTGTACAGGAAGAGTTTTATGTTGCGTTTGAATTTTTTTTTATTTTCTGTTTAGTGCTGGGAGATAGTGCGGCAATTCCAGATGGTTGCTAAGTAGCAGATGTGTAGTGAGACAACATGAGAGTTATGTAAGTGAGATACTTTTGCCAGCAAATTGTCAGGTGAACAGTGTGTGAGTGGGGTTACAGCAGGAAGAAGTAAAGTGGACATGTTTGAGGATGGTGAAGCACTTTGTGTGCAGTTTGTAACTGATTATGTTTAAACAGACTGGGAAAGTTAACCAGTTCAGCTGTCTGAGGGTGATGCAGTAGTGTGCTTTATTGTGTCAGTTGGTGGAAAACTGCAATTGTATTACACGAAAGATCAGGTTTTATCAGCTGGGTTCATCACAGGTTGGTGAAAACTGGGAAGGCATATATCAGGGGAGGTAGAAGACAGACTGCAGGAGGTCAGACAAGAATCTTTTGCATCTAGAAAGTATTCCTAACTTTGGTTTGTTTTTGGGGCTACTTGATTAATGTGTAGGTTAACCTCTACGTGCTCATCAATCAAGTAATTCAGCTAGTCCAGTTGTGCCATCAGGTGAATGAAGGGACAGTGGGGAGTGTGAGATTAACATAGACTTGCCAGCAAACAGTATATGTTTTGTTTTGCTTTTCGGGGGGATTTAGGAAGAGGTTAGATTCTTGCAGCCGGGGTTAAAGAAGGACTGTTGTGGGCTTTTTGCAGGACAGTGTCAAAAGTTTTTGAGATGTCAAGAAATATTGAAGACAAAAGCAGATCGTTGTTTCTGTGCTCATTTATTGGATTCATAAAGGAAATAGGAGCAGTGTACGTACTGTTAGTGGGCCAAAAAACATATTCGGATGTCAGAATATTTTGGTTGAGGAGAAAAGTTAGCATTTAAAAGTGAATACAGGCCTCTAGAATTTTTGAGAGTGGAGATAGTATTGCTATAGGACTGACATTAGTAATGTCAGAGAAAGGACCACCTTTGTAAAGTGGCAAGATAAAAGATCATTTTCGAGGTAAGGGAAAAATAGGATTCTTGGATAGAAGCATTGAACAGGACGGAAATAGGACTGCCCAGGGTGTCAGTTTGCAGTTCTCAGTATTCAGTGGCTAAGTTATCTGGAGCAATGGTAGTGACTTTTAGTTTCCTGAGGTATTGTTTGATGGTTTTAGGGGGTACAGACTGGAAGGCTAGAGAGCTGACATTTTGAGATGAAAGATAGTAGCAGGGGGTTCTTTACAGAGGTTGGCTTTTGTTAAAGAGGTGGCAGTATTAATGAGTTAAAGGTGAAAGCTACATTGAAGTCAGATTCTGTAGGAAAGGGATTGGGTTGGGATGGTTGGCCTGGATTAAGGAGTTTATAAATGGTGGAACATAATTAGTTTGGGGGACTCTGAGTTGTTATATACCTTTAACACCTACACCAAACTCTTAGGGGTCATCACTGATGATGAACTAAAATTCAATCAACACATACAGCAACGCATAAAGAAAACACATCAGAAATTAGGTATCTTATACCGGAACAAAAAATATCTCAGTCCCAAGGCTAGACTCACCCTAGGACAAGCACTTCTCCTCACCTCTCTCCTCTATGCTGCTCCAGTTCTCATAAATATCCAAAAAACTACCCTGAACAAACTCCAACAATCCTACCACAAAATAGCTAGATTCATCACTAACTCCCCAAACAACACACACCACTGTATTGCTTTAAAGTCTCTACAATGGCTAGAACTCCCACAACTACTACATCTCTACCAATTTCACATGCTGCACTCTATGCTCTTTAAACCCTCCTACTGTCCATCTATATCTCTCCTTGTCTCTGTCTACACCCCATCTCGATCCCCCCACATCTCTAATCAACAATTGCTTGATATTTACCACCCAAATAAGTCAGTAGGTAAGCTACTCTACAAACACTCTGTGGCCCAAGCCTGGAACAAACTTCCCCTGGACATACGCTCAATCTCTCACACCCCACTATTTAAAAAGAAACTTAAGACACATTTACTCAATTCCAGAATCTGCCCCTGCTATGACCCTGCATAGTTCTCTCCTCCCCCCACATTGGAATCACTCTCAGTTGATCCTACTCACACTCTCCCTCTCTAGTACAGTTACATAGTATTTTCCGGAAAAAAAAAACATGTGCTGTCGTTTAACTGTTGCTAGTGTTTGTTTCTATTGTTTGCTGTGCTTGTTTACTACTGTAATGATTTATTGTACTATCTGGAGCTTTTCTCCTCAGGTCTCCACTGAAAATGGGACAAAATCCCAGTTGGACTAACCCGGTTAACAAATGTCAATAAATAAATAAATTATAGTGTTGTGTGATAAAGTAGGCCTTTCTGTCTGAGTATACATGCGCTTTTGTTTTCTTGAGGAGGAAACAGTAGTTCTAGCAACTGTGTGTGGATCCGTCATTTATCCATGGGACCCATAGTTTGTCACTTTGGTGCATTAATCTCTTGTTAGGCAGAGTGAGCTCAGGGCCTGGGAAAGCTTTGTCTCTTTTTTGCCTAAGTGGGGCATGGGAATTTAGAACGTGTAAGAAAGTGTTACTGAAGTGGAGAATAGCTTTCTTAAGAGAGAGGAGCTTTGGAATATTCCATCTGTATGCTTGAAGAGATGAGAGAAATAAGTTTTTGCTAACTGTAGAAAGATTCCTGATGGATTTGTAGATTGCAGGCTTACTATGTTTGGGTAGTTAGAGGAGGGAAAGTTTTTACTGAGGTCAATAAGGGAGGCTGGTAGGACCCCAGTGTAATTAATATTAAGGCATAGACAAATTGCATTATGATGACAAATGGTAATGCAGATACACCATAATGGCAAATATAATGCTCTGCAGATTTAGAAAACTGTCAAGATTAGAGCAAGGTGTACTGCAGGGTGTGATATAAGTGTGTTAAGTGCCAAAAGCAAAAGGAAGCCTCAGAGTTTTTAGATTATTTTTATACACCTTTATTCTGTTGGTTACTGATAATATGTTTTGCTGTGTTTAGGTTAAAGGAATGCTGCCTTTATTGGTTTTGCTGTGTTTAGGCCTAACGACTGCTGCCTTTATTGGTTTTGCTGTTTTTAGGTTTAAGGAATGCTGCCTTTATTGCAGCATTTGCATTTTGCTTGGTTAAGAAGGTGGGCTTTTACCTCTTTCCTGAATGTTGGATAGGACGTTGAGTCAGTTGTGTGTTGAGGGATGTAATCTCGTATTTTAGGGGTTCAAGTTTTAGAAGGCATGTTCTGTTGCTTTTTGCTTGATGTACAGAGTATGAAGGCTTGGGGCTGAGGCTGAGAGAGAGTTATATGTGAGCTGTCATTCAGAAAGTATGCTGGCAAAGAGGGAGAAGGATTCCATATTCGTAAACTTATTATGCAGCCTAGAGAAGAGTAGTTCTTTGTGGAGTTAAATGCATTTGTGCTCGATTAGAGCATTGCAGTGGTGTTCTGCTCTTGGAAACGTATTATAAATCTGCTGATTTTATTGGTGGTGGAATGCAGTATGGTGCGTCTTCTTTCTAACTGAAGGCGATTTATGGGAGTCCATATTGTAATTGTGGTAAGAGGATTCCTTTGCCTATGGCTATCTGGCCTTACGGAGGCAGAAAGTAAGATTTTGTTTGGGGGTGGCCCAAAACAGAAATTTATTGACTTTTCTTTTGATGATTTGGATGTGATTCTGGAAGCTAAGTGTGAGGTCTAGCCAAATTCCTAGGTATTTATAATGTTGGATTGTTTCCAAAGGCTTGTTAGTGCTGTGGGTAATGTGCAAATTAATGGAGTGTTTAGTAAGCCTTTGATGGGTTCCAAAAACATAGTTTTTGTTTTCTTGATGTTTACTATTAGGTTGTGTTGTAGATGCCAATTACTGAGTTTGGACAGGTCAGTTTAGAGGAGGCTAAAACTAAGGGGAGGAAGAGAGCCTGACCTGTAGATGATCATATCATCAGTGCACATTAAAATAGGTAATCTGTTGCCATCAGAGGGGAGTGTAGATGTATATGTAGAACAGCAACAAAGAGATTAATCCTTGAGCAACTTTTTTATGGATAAGAGCTGTTGAAGAAGAAGAAGAGCCAATGTGTACAGCAAATTTAATGTCTGTATATAAGAAAGTTACTACAACAATGTCTACCTTGTGGTCTAAAACCAGCATGCAACAGAGAATATAGTAGTAGAGTATGGTCCACTGTATGAACGACCTTTGCTAAGACTATGAAGACGGCTTCAATCAGGTTCCCTTTTCCATGTTTTGCAGTATATCTGTGAGTGTTTTTATTGCAATCATTGTGCTACAACCAGACCAGAATCCATGCTGCTAGGAGCACAGTATTCTATATGACAGAAGGTATTGTGCGAGTTAATTGTAAACCAGTTTTATCAGTATTTTACCCAAAGTTTGTAGAATAGAAGTGGCTCTGAAATCTGTAGCAATGGTTGGGTTACTGCTTTTTGTATGAGCCTGACTTTGGCAGATTTCCATACATGAGGCATGACATTTTGCTTTAGTGGGACAAGATGTGGTCTTAAAGAGTGATAAACAGTGACAGCAATCCATAAGAGCCAGGAGTGGTATCTGAAGGGATTTTGTTTATTATATTAGAGGTGTCTTTGGTAGTGACAGACTTAAAGTGGAAACACGGTGAGTCTATGAAGGACTGAATGTTTTTGCAGGGATGTTTCCTGGGAACAGGATTTATGTGTGGGGTATTATAGAATTCTTGCAAGAATTGTTCAGGAATAAGGGTAACAGATGGGGTGGAGAAGCTATCATTTTGAAGGTGGTCTGCTGGTGTAGCCCTTCCTGCTATATTGTTAATAATTACTAAAAGTTTTGTTTGGTTGTATAGTAGTTTGGTTTTATATTGGTTAGTGTCCCACTTTGCTAGATCTCTTAGGCGTGTACAAAGGTCAGGGTTTTCTTTTCCTGCATTTTTTATGTTTGCTATGGAATATTTCTAATCTAGGGCATTTTAGTTCAGGTATTAAGCATTCATTGTAGGAACCCTTATGTAGTCTGGTTATTTGTGAGAAGTGTGTGTCTTGTAGCTTCAGTAGGAATGAAGTAAGATCACTGGCTATTTTGTTGGTATCATTAAGGGAAAAAAGAGGTTGTTCCAGCTGTGATGTGAGAGTTAGAAGTGAAAGATTTGGATGTTTTGTTGGGATTTAATGAGGTAGACGATAAGTTCAGACTGTGGTTTATGAATGGGAGGTTTCAGATTAAATGTTACTTGGCAGTGGTCACTTATGGTCTCACCTGTTTCCCTTGCCAAGGATCTTCATATTTGACAGGAAATGAGTCTGCAGTCACTAAAATCCTTGTCTGCTCCTGCATTGGCTCCCATATCCTTCAGTTCCTGCCCCATGTCACAACCAATTCTAGCAACCACCCTACTTGGGCAGTTGCATCACACCCAGGCCTCTGTACTGTCTACACTGGTTGTCTCCTTCCCTGTGCACCACTTAATCTTTATCCCATCCAAAGTACTTTCCCCTGTTTTCCACTTCTGGGTGCTCTCATCTTGTGTATATCAAGCTGGTTGGTACAGACATATGTGTTGAAAAGGTATTTTGTAAGCTACTGAGCTTAAAGACATATCTACAGTGTGCCCTGCTGGAGGAGAATAGAAATGTGCATACAGTATTGTAACTGTTTAAGTGTATACATTTTAACAGTGGAAACTGGAATACAGGAGGCTAACTTCAGAAAAATAGCTGAAATGAAATTACTTTATGGTAGCTAGAGACAGAATGTCTATACTAGGGAGCTCTCTGTGCTGTCTTTAAAGTGAAATAATTACATGTTTATAAATTTGAAGGGATGCAATTGTTTTATGACTTCCAGCATCTGACAAAGATCTGAGGTCTATGTATTTTCACAGGTTGATGCTAAATACTGCTAGTTTCCAGTAGTGGGGGTTTCACCTGGGAGAGAGTCATATGACAAGAAATTATGTCATTCTACAAGCTATCCCAGCAGTAATATTTGAGGTATTAATTTGAGAACTCTCTTAAGAGAGACAGACCATTCTGCGTTATGTCTTGGACCTGACAACAACAAGATCCATTCATCACATCTTCCTTGCTCTGATGAAGTAAGCTACTAGGGAACAGTATAATTCCCTTAGCTCTAGTCAGGAATATAGCAAAGCTTAGTTTAGATATTTTTCTTTATTTATTTGGAACTGTCCTGCAATGTTGTTTTAAATATTTCCTAAGATTTTGAACTCTGATGTCACTGTGGATATATATTCAGTATTGTCTTGTTCTTTTATTTATTATTAAATATATTTAAACCTGTCATTGTGGCTGATCTGTGTAGAGATATTTAAGTTCTGAGTGCTTGCATATTTATTTGGTGACACTGTGTAGGCCACTCCTAATAGACTTGCTCTTGGTCAGACTACCATTTATATTAATATTAATATTAATATTACACAGTAAGATTGGACACCTTTTGTTAAGGGCCTTCAAGTAGCTGATAAAACTTGGCTGGGGGCAGTGATAACTACCTTATAGTCTGGGCAAAAGGGGTCATAGCTAGTAAACCTGTGCCAGCCTTTCCCAGGTGTGTGTGTGTGTGTGTGTGTGTGTGTGTGTGTGTGTGTGTGTGTGTGTGTGTGTGTGTGTGTGTGTGTGTGTGTGTGTAAATCAAACCTCAAAGAGTGTGTGTGTGTGTGTGTGTGTGTGTGTGTGTGTGTGTGTGTGTGTGTGTGTGTGTGTGTGTGTGTGTGTGTGTCAGCCACTTGGGCAGGGACACGAAGCACTGGTTGAACAGAGACGGTGCTGGAGGTCTTGGCTTGGCCACTCAGCTGAGATCTCAACTCCATAGCTGTGCCAGTAGGGAGTCTTACTGGGGATCTGGAGAAAGAGGGAGAAACCAACCCAGGACTGACTGTGATCTCTGTGTGCTCTTAAGGGAAATTGCACTTGATGCAAAGAGCTGCATCTGGAAATATGGTGTGTGTACTTGTAATCCTCATAGTGAATGTTCCACCACTGTTGCCAGTGGTAAGGACTGAGGCTCCTTGATTATTGGTCCAGTGGTGGAGAGTCACATTCGCAATCAATGGAAAACCCTCGAGCCACCCCTCTGCCCTACATCCTAAACTTTTGACCAATACTATAAATTAGGGTCTATATTATTATCTCGATGTCTGACAATATCGAATCTGATATTGTCCATACGAGATTAGCGAAAGTGCAGAACATGGAACGTTTAAACAGAAATCTTTGTAAGGGGAGATTTCCATTTACTTCAATGTAGGGCTGTCTTGGAGTTGTTCTATTTAAGTAGCAGGGGTGTGGGGGTGCAGAGGGCTTTGACCCCCGGCCTGCACCCTTTAGTTTATTATTTTTATTGTTTTACTGATATTTTTGTAGGGTTTCGACATTTTAATAGTTCGATCACTAAAGTTCGATCTTTACTGATTCAAACTATTAAACTGTCAAGATTTTATATAGACCCTATAAATTACACCTCCTAGCTATAATATCATTCATAATGACTGTATAATGAGGAAAGGTGGTGGCATTGCTTTAATATGTCCCAACAACTACTGGGTCTAGATTACCGTGTCATAAGACATGTTCGCCAAACACATCTTAATCGACATGGAAATATCGACTTGTCAAAAACCCGAACAGTCGAGTCAGTGAATTTTTTCCCAGGGGGAAAAAAATCACTTGGTCATCATTGGGATTTGCTCTTTTCCCCACTGTAGTGTGATCTCAGAGTTGGTATATTTAGTTAGGGTGTGTGTGAGGAGCACAGCCTCCCACGTTTTGGCAAACATGTCTTTCGACACGGTAATATAGACCCCAACTACCACATTTCCCCTTACAATAAAATAATACCAAAATTCAATTCAGCAGAGCTTATTATTATTTTCCTGAAATTAAACAATTATAAACAGATATGTATTACTGTCTTTTACATCCCTCCTGATGACATTATAGGTATACCGGATGATATCCTACATTGGATATCCATAACAATTCCACAAGAAAAAAATACTATTAGGGGATGTGAATCTCAATTACTTGGACATAAGCTCTAACTACCCAACATCTATCATGAACTTGTATGGTTTCACACAACTAATTAATAGCCGCATACATTATAGCAAGACATCAAAGTCCCTATTAAACTAGATCTTAGTATCAGACCCTAGCAAATACACCACCTCAGGTACAATGTCTGACTGTCTCCGTGATCATCTCCAAGTCTGTACATACAGACATCTCACATAGCCACTTAAAGAGCATGTTTATAAAACAACATACAAGCTGTCCAAGTTTAACCCTGAAATGTTCATTACTAACCTACTATATGTCAGCTGGAACCTCTTAAAAATCCTCCTTTTAGATGATGCTGTAAATGAATTCAGAACAATTTTCCTGAATATCCTAAATAGCTTTGCATATCCTAGAAGGAAGAGATGAAAAATAAATAATGTCATTTGGTGATTCAAAAAGAGTAGCGTGCTAATGCAGGATAGAGAAAAGGCATAGAAAGAATGGCAAAAATATAAAACAGCACAATGTCTTGAAAACTTCAGAACGCTTTGGAATCATAAGAAGAAGCAAACAATATCTTGAAAACTTCAGAACGCTTTGGAATCATAAGAAGAAGCAAACAATATCTTGAAAACTTCAGAACGCTTTGGAATCATAAGAAGAAGCAAACAATATCTTGAAAACTTCAGAACGCTTTGGAATCATAAGAAGAAGCAAACAATATCTTGAAAACTTCAGAATGCTTTGGAATCATAAGAAGAAGCAAACAATATCTTGAAAACTTCAGAACGCTTTGGAATCATAAGAAGAAGCAAACAATATCTTGAAAACTTCAGAACGCTTTGGAATCATAAGAAGAAGCAAACAATATCTTGAAAACTTCAGAACGCTTTGGAATCATAAGAAGAAGCAAACAATATCTTGAAAACTTCAGAACGCTTTGGAATCATAAGAAGAAGCAAACAATATCTTGAAAACTTCAGAACGCTTTGGAATCATAAGAAGAAGCAAACAATATCTTGAAAACTTCAGAACGCTTTGGAATCATAAGAAGAAGCAAACAATATCTTGAAAACTTCAGAACGCTTTGGAATCATAAGAAGAAGCAAACAATATCTTGAAAATGTCAGAACACTTTGGAATCATAAGAAGAAGCAAACAATATCTTGAAAACTTCAGAACGCTTTGGAATCATAAGAAGAAGCAAACAATATCTTGAAAACTTCAGAACGCTTTGGAATCATAATAAGAAGCAAACAATATCTTGAAAACGTCAGAACGCTTTGGAATCATAAGAAGAAGCAAACAATATCTTGAAAACTTCAGAACGCTTTGGAATCATAAGAAGAAGCAAATAAATGAAGACAAAAAACTATACTATAGTAATTTACAGAGCAGTAGTAAACACAACGCTAAAAAAATATGGACATGTCATCTCTGCACTCATCAAGGTCAAAAACACAGCCTCAATGGGAGCAGATAATATCCCAGGTTGCTTACTAAATAGTCTAAAACAGTACTTAGAGGACCCACTCATTCTCTTTAATCATAGCTTTGAGAATTGGCTATGTTCCTGCAGAATGGAGAACAGCAACAGTAACCTCCTTGCACAAAGGGGGGGGGGCATCAACTGACCCTGGGAATTACAGACCCATAAGTCTAACCAGCCTCATCAGTAAAAACATGGAAAGAATTATCAAGGACTTTATCAACAAGGACATAGGTGGCTTCCAAATCCTGGACCCAACCAATTTTGGCTTCTTTCAGGGTAGATCATGCTTATTAAACCTGGTAGACTTCTTTGAGAATGTCACCAAAGCCGTGGACGAAGGTAAGGCAGTGCAAACGGCTTATCTTGACCTTGCCAAGGCTTTTGACACACTTCCCCAATCTGGCATCATTGAGAAACTCTCCCAGGTAGGGATTAACCCTTACATTACTAGATGGGTAGCCAACTGACTCACCAACAGAACAGACTCTTGTCAAAATTGGTGACGCCACCTCCACCAGTAGACCCATCACCTGTGTAGTACCACAGGGGTCTGTGCTAGGCCCCTTACTGTTTGGCATCTATTTTTCAAAAGTCCAGGCCAAAGTAGATGGCCTTTGGCTCACCAATTTCGCTGATGATCGCAGACTGGGAGCAATCACTGAGTCCCCCAACAATGTCAATATATTACAAGAAGGGCTAACACAAACAAATGATTGGTGCCAAAGCCATGGTGTAAAACCAGATGTAAACAATGCATTATTATTCCCTATGGCAAAACGGAATTCCCTACATATAACAATATTGACTGCACTTCCCTGAGTTCCAACCCCATGGTGCGAGACTTGAGAACACAGGTTGATAGCAATCTGAATCTTGTCCACCAAGTTTCCACAATGGTAAGGAAAGCCTTCTATGTAGTGCACCTCATAAGCAAGGGCATAGCATCCAGGTTAAGGGATGTTATAATTCCACTGTACTTGACCTTCACTAGATCACTAACAAAGTATAATGCACCCTTTTGCAAGTACCTCGCTAGACACCTGCAGCAGCTGGAGAGACCTCAGAGGTTTCTCACTAAGAAAATACAGGGACTCCAAACTATGACCTATGTAGACAGGCTGAAAGCCCTGTCACTTTACTCTGTATCTTATAGGCTGCTGAGAGGTGAGTTGTGCTTGGCCTGTAGGGCACCCTCCAACCCTGCCCTAATGGAAATGCTGTACATCCACAAGTCAGATGGCACAAGAGTTACTCACTCTAGGGATCTCAACCTAGCTTGTGACATTAACAGAACATGCTGGAGAGACAGATATGTCTCCCATAGACTGTTGCTTCTCTGGAGTAGATTTCCTATTCACGTAAAACAGAACTCCTCACTAACCCTACTCAAACATAACCTAGATAACTGGATGGGAGATCGGAAATTCACATCTGGGGTGGCACCCATTTCCCTCATGGAGACAGGTAGCCCGTGTTGATCACAAACCAGCTGTGTTCATAAATTGGTTCTGCGAACTACCCAAAAAGAATAAATGGGGATACTTGGGATTAACATGGCTAGGCTTGTAAAGGCTCTAGGACCGCTAGCCTAGTAACCTCCTATGAACTTATGAACCAATGAACATCCATTAAAGAAATCTTATATCCCGGACAAAAATTAAACCCTAACCCCTCTACCAATAAATCACCACATAGTATAGCATCTCTAACCAAGAACTCCTTAACATCTAATCCTACCCCAGCCATGTATCCCCATAACCACTTTCACCTGCAAACCTGTGCCCACATCCTATATAAAACTATTCTTAAACTCAAACCATGCTTTACGTCAGCTAATGATTCTCCAAGTTGTTTTTCTTTCGGCTTCTCCCAGTTAGGGGTCACCACAGCGGAACTCCGGTCCTCTAATGATTGGCAGTTGATTTTTACGGTGCCGAGGTGCCAGCCCGACGCCTAACCTTCAACGAAGGCATGCCCATTCACACATGTCTTTTGAATGCCACTCAACCATGGGGAGGACATGCAGACTCCACACAGAAGGTGCTCCAGCCGAGAATCGAATGGGAGACCCTTTTGCTGTAAGGTGACAATGCTACCGCTGCACCACCGTGGCTAGCTAATGATTCTCCAAGTGATTACCTTAAAATAGCAGCTGATAGAACTGAAAGCATTGCCTATCCTCTTTCAAGCCTCATAAACTGGTTAATCCAGGAATTCCACATTGCCTCTCTCTGGAATAAGTCACACATTATCCCTTTGCACAAAGCAGGAAATTACTGCTGTATAGCAATCTTTTCTCCCATCTCCAAAATACTTGGAAAAATATATTCAGAAACAATAACTAAGCTATCTCCTGCAGGAAGAACTCATAGCCCCTACACAACATGTTTTCCATTCTTCTCATAGTACTAACACTGCACTTCTAATCTATGCAGATACTGTTAATAAAGCTCGAGATAATGGCAAACTAGTCAACTAGTTTCTTCCTTATTTCTAGACTTGTTTAAAGCCTTTGACACAGCTTGTTACAACAAACTTCAACTTCAAATGTCTTCATTAGGTTTCTCTCAATCCACCCTTCTAGGGTTTAGAGTCTACTTATCCAATAGGTATCAGTCAGTAAAATGGCACTCCACCTTGTCTCCATACCTCCCAGTCACCACCCGTGTACCAAAAGGTTTTATCCTTGGTACCCTCCTCTTTAACATTCTCACCAATGCCCTCCACACATCCACACAACAGGCCTCCCTAATACAGCACACAGACTACTCCATACTCATTTGCACATCTAACAACATGGCACAGCTCCAAAACTTATTTAGGAAGCTTTAACAGCCACTAAAACATGGCATTGTAACTGAAAACTCATGCTCAACCCATAAAAAATGAAACTACTACTTTTTCCCCTAATCTTAACTTTAACCTGAATCAGGGGCGGCTCGTGCTATAGGACTGTGGGACTGCAGCCCTCTCATCTGTGAAATAAAGTCCCGCAGTCCCCATAGAAAAAGAAAATATAGAATAACATTTGAAAATAATAATAAAAAAAAAAAAATCTCAGACTGCACGCATGCGTGCTACATTCCTGGCTCTTTGTTAGGCAGGCCAGAACACTTAACATGCATGCTCAGGCATTCCTGAGCTCCAGACTGCTCAGTTAGGCAGTCCGGATAGGGAAGGGAGTAAACTCCTCCCTTCCAACCTAGAGATCTGTGCGATGACGACTGCACAAACCAGATGGTCACCAGACTGCATCGCCGCAGTCTGGGCCAATAGCGGAGGCTCCAGCCTCCTCACATCTCGCGGGAGTGTATGCATGGGCTAGGATGGGAGGTACAGATCATGCCAGCATGGAGGAGCAAGATCGGGGAGGTGCAGGATGGGTTTGGTGCACGACTGAGAATCTGCAGTACAGGATCGGATTGTAGGGTGTATGATCGGAAAACAGGTGTGCTGAGAAGCTGCAGGATGGACCGAAGAGGTGTGTGTGTGTGTGTGTGTGTGTGTGTGTGTGTGTGTGTGTGTGTGTGTGTGTGTGTGTGTGTGTGTGTGTGTGTGTGTGAGTGTGCCTGCAATGTTCTTGAAGTTAAAATGGAAACTCTTTATTTGTATTGCACAGGGTGTGCTGTATAATCATTTTCCATGTCTATGACTGCATACACCATAAAGGCATTTTGCCTTCAAATTTTATCATTTCATGGTGCTGTAGCAATGTAAACAATTTATCTGCACACAGTACTGCATCCTGATGTGGAAAATTATCATATGTCTTTTTGCTGTCTGCATACTGCACTGTTTTGTGTTACATGGCAATTCAGAAATAAACCATAATTTTCTGTTACAAAGATATATAATATTACTCAAGTGAAATAAATGTCATTTTTTTTAAATTTCTTGTAGAAAAAAATATTACATCTACTAATGTACCGTAATCAGTGGATCATTATAGCAGAACAAAAGTAAAAAAAAAAATCTCATGAGATCAAACCTTTCTCAAGTACCTACAGTTACTTCAAGCCCACTAAGTGTACAGGGGACTGACAATGTCCAGATAACACCCAAGCTATTCACCAGCATTAATGTGCAGACAATGTTTGTTTTAGCAACTGTATGTTATTATGCCAGCAACTTCTATGTTTCTTATCTGGACAGCAAATATTCAGACTTACAAAGTTTGCATATGTCATGTAGGTGATTACATAGATTATTCTAATTTCTGATAATATAGCTGTTAGAAGGGGTAACATACTGACACAGTGGTTTATTTTGTTCTCCAGTTCACTTCTTGGTTAAGATGTTGTGTCTGAAGAGTCACCATTTCCGCTCTATATCAGACTGAGGTTTTTCCAGATGCTTCTGTTTCTATATCTCAAACAATGCTGTGGATTGATGAATTAGTTATCCTCCAAGCTGCTCATAGTGTGTGTGTGTGTGTGTGTGTGTGTGTGTGTGTGTGTGTGTGTGTGTGTGTGTGTGTGTGTGTGTATGTGTGTGTGTGTGTGTGTGTGTGTATGTGTGTGTGTGTGTGTGTGTGTGTGTGAGTACTGGTCACTAGAGAGAACTCAGGATATCTGCTGATGGTGCTTGAACCCTGTACCTTGGCTACAGGTAACAAGAGCCTGAATTCCCTACCCACCACCATTTGTGAAATGCTTGGAGATTTTTGCCTCATATTTTGTTCTGTTCTGTTCCTTGTAAAATCTGTGGTTTCTGAATGTTTAACCCCTTAAATAGTTGATGGTGCAGTGGTAGCATTGTTGCCTCATAGCTAGAGGTTGTCTGGTTTGATTCTTGGCTGAGGTGCCTTATGTGTGGGAGTCTGCATGTTCTCCCATCTTACAAAGACATATTTCTGGAGTGTTTCTCCCTGGGCCTCTGCTGAAAATTGTCTTTTGTTCCAAGTCAGACTTTCCTGGTTAACAAATGTTAAATAACTAAAAATTTAAGGCATTTGAACTTCAGACTTCATATTCTTCAGAAAGTACATGGTAACAGAAAACCTTTTATTCTAGCAATTTTCTAAGTTTATAACATGGGTATTTGAAATTTGTCCTTATTTTTGGGATTGTATTCCCCCATTATTGGCTTCGTCTAGGTTTTTTGTGCTAAGGTTGGAAGCTATGGTGAGAACTGAATTCACTGAATATGTTTGGGGGCTGTATTCCCCCATTACTGGCTTTGTCAACGTGTGTTTTTTGCTAAGAAGGTTGAGAGCTATGGTAAGAACTGAATTCACTGAATATGTTTGGGGGCTGTATTCCCCCATTACTGGCTTTGTTCAGGTGTTTTGTGCTAAGAGGTTCACAGCTATGGTGAGAACTGATTTCATTAAATGGTAGCCATTTAAGTTTCAGTCTTCCTCTCTTTCATAAAGCTGATGATTTGGCATAGTGGTATGTTGCTCTGACTATTTTGCACAGGGTCCTGGGTTCAATACTTGGCAGTGAAATGTATGGTAGTAACACAGCATTTTATTCTAGCAACTTTCCAACATTATGCAAGCAATGTTTAAAATGTGTCCCTGGTTTCTGGGCTTTTGCCCCCCCCCCCAATAAATTTTGGCTTTTTCCAGATTTCTTGTGCTGCAAAGTTTAGAGATACAGCTGAGTGTCAAGTAGATTTTACAAGAAACTGAGAGCTGCAGGGGAACAAAAGTTTAGTGCTGCTTATGCAGAGTCTGCTTGCATTGTTAATAGCACAACAGGTAGTGTACTTGTTTTTGACGCAGGAGGCTGTGGGTTCTACTCCCCCAGTAAGAAGATGCATTGCTGATACTGTACTGTGTTGTAAAGGGGGTGGATGCTGCAGTCCTTTTTGGCGAAGATACCTAGTAACTATGAAACTGTTATCAGTTTGCCATCCACTCCCTATTGCAGTATTATTAGCTTATCATTTTTTTTAATGCGACATAGGCAATGTATTCCTCAAGGGCAACAGACACTATTTGTAAATGAAACAATGAAATATAAAGTTGTTTGCTAGCAGCAATCTCTTTATTAGTTACAGATTTCTTTAATGTGGAATTATTTAGATGACTTTTACTTCTTCAGAAATTGTGCATATTTACTGATACTGGTGGACTGTAGAAGTATGAGTAGATTTCTATGATTGAAATGTTCTTTACTGGGCAGTTTTGTCATTATTGGTGCATGCATTTTGTTTCATTGTTTACTGGAAAAATGTTCAGGGCAATAAATTTAAAACGCCCTCTAACAACTGTACCATACTGTACAAGGAATATAATTTAATACAATCAGGAAGGTGTATCAAAGAGCACATGTATGTTTTGTGTGCAAGGGGCCTATGATATGAAAACAGCTCAAAATTAATCTTTATCTGCCACTGGCAAAATGTATTTTCTTTGAATGTGGGTTTCAATGCTGTTTCAATGAATGTGAGTTTCAAGGGCAGAGACATTTTAATGCTAAGTCTGTTTTCATTATGAGACTGCATTGCTTTGTTTAGCAGACGTCTTAGTGTCTGTGCTGTAAAATGCAAAATAAAACTTTCAAATGAAGTCCAGATCATCGTAGAAATAAAGCAGTATGCACATTAGTGTTTATGGTAAATGGGGTGAAATAGCCAAGTAATGGTTTACTGGAATGGCTGCAGGGGGGAGGCTCCATTCAACCATGAAGGGCGGCAAACTCAAGACAGCCCCGGCTGAACTATGCCTCTCAACTGTCCAGATTTTCACAGAATGAAAAGATTTTTGTTTCTTATTTTGGTTTGTTCCTCATAAAAGTTGTGGTTTTCTGGCAAATCATTTAGGAATTAAGTCACTAAATAATGACAGACACTGAGTTTCAGACTTCATAAACTTCAGAAAAATCCATGCTAAAGCAAGACCTGTTATATTCTATCAACTGTCTCAATTAATACAAGAGCAATTTTTAGTACTGTTTATATGTTCCCCCAGTATATTTGGTCTTGTCCAGATTTCCTGCATTAATAGGTTCAGAGGTACGTGCAAATAAATTGCTTTATAGAATTAGGCATATCCAAACCTCTCAACTGTCCCCGATTTTGGCTCAAAATGTTGCTCTTCCCCTAATAATCCCTCGAAAAAATGGCAGTTTTGGAAGAAAATGTGGAGAGTTTACACTTAATAAATAACTGATAGTCAGAGTTATAGATTACTTTTATTTCAGAAATGCATGTAGATTATTTTACTTTGTCAGTTGCTCAAGTTAGAAGTACTAATATTAAAAAGGTGTCCCTTCTTTGACAGGTTCCTAGGTGTATTGTGTGGCTATTTTATATTTTTGCATCACATTTTTGGTCCATTTTTCATAAAATTGTGTTTTTTTTTCATGGCAAATTAGTGACAAATCATTAAAGACTGAAGTTAGAAAATAATGACAGATGTTTGATTTTCAGATTTTAAACCCTTCAGAAAATTCATACTAATGCAAGACCTACTATTCTATTATCTTTCTAACTTTATAAGAGAAATATTTAAAAATTGTCCTCATTTTTGGGCCTTTGTCCCACGTCTATGTATGGCTTTGTACAGATGTAAAGCTCTGAGGCTGAGAGGTATGACAAATGTGTCAGGGCCATCACAGTCAGCCAGAGATATTTCAAATTGTGACATACTTGTTGCACCCCACTCCCCCATGTAGTGACTCTCGATGTGTCCAAGCAAGGCAAGGAGCAGTTATGCAGTGTAAATGTGCAGAGTATCCCCCCATCCAAGGTAGACACAAGTACTACAGTGGCTTTTCATCTGTCCTTGATTTTGCAGAATGTTCTGGTTTCTGTCATATTTTTATACGGTTGATTTATGCTTATTATTCAGAAAGTGCCTGTTGCTCTGTGTTTAAGTAGCAATGCTTTAATGACCATCAGGAAAGCTTGTCTGAGATTGTAAGATGCAAGTAAGCTTTAATAAGCATACTGTTAAAGAACTGCCAACATTGAAAGCCTTTCTGTTGTTGTCATGCAGAGAATACTTGCATAACTAGATAATGTATAAGCCTTGGGTATTGAAATGCATATGAAAGTATTTGTAATAAAGGACAGAATTACATTATTTTAAGAAGCTCATTACATTTGTTGGAGACTTGCAGTCATCTTTCCAGGCTTTACCTGTAAACTAAACAGAATACCAATCTATCATGTGTGGTCCATAACCTGTGCAGTAATCCTTTAAGGTTCATAGGTTCATAGGTTCATACTAGGCTATCTGCCCTAGGGCATTTATAAGCCTAGCCAGAGTGTGTTTGGCTTTCACCACCCATTTTAAATGAATTTTGCTATCCCCTTTTTCGAGGTTAGTATACTGTGCCTCTTTCTAACAGTGACACAGAAGTGATACCCGGGGTAAACCTACGATCTCCCATCCACTCATCAAGATTCCTCTTGAAGAGAGTCAATGAGGGACTCTGCCTAACGTGGACTGGGATTTTATTCCAGAGTGAATAGAGCCTCTGGGTTATGAATCTGTCCCTCCAGCATGTCCTATTTATTTCAGTGCTGAGGTTCAAGTCTCTCGAGCGTGTAGCTCGATGGGATTTGGATTTTCTGAGGTGCAGCATGTCCATTAATTCCGGGTTGGACATGGCTTTATACGTCAGGCACAGATTGCCTCTGAGCAGGTGGTATGCCACTGAGTAGAGCTGGAGTTTCTTTAACCGGGCAGCATATGCCATCTGCTTGAGCCCTTTGATCCTCTTGGTGAGGTACTTTTGGGGTCTTTCCAGTTACTACAGGTGTCTGGTAAGGTACATCCCAAAAGAGGCATTGCACTCAATTATGGGCCTGATGAGGGATGAGTAAAGAGGCACGATGACCTCCCCTGATCTAGATGTGAATCCCCTCATGATTAGGTGGGTTATATAAAATGCTTTTCTAACCACTTTGGCCATGTGGTTTTCAAATGAGAGATTGCTATCAACTTGGGTCCCCAGGTCCCTAATTACTTCTTCCGTACTTAATGGATTACCACCTATGTTGTAATTTGTGGGCACTTTCTTTTTGCCAAAGGGGATGACTATACACTTTTTGGAGTTTAGCTTGAGGCCATGGCTCTGGCACCAGTTGTCTGTTTCTATGAGGCCCTTTTGTAGGATGCTTGTGTCAGCTGGAGAGTCGATTATGGCGCCTAGTTTGCAGTCATCTGTGAACTTGGTCAACCACAGTCCTTCCATGTTGGCCTGTACCTCCGAGAAATATATACCAAACAAGAGAGGTCCCAGGACTGAGCCTTGTGGGATGCCACTTGTAACTGGTTTGGAGTCTGACATGGCTCCAGCAATTCTAACCATGTGAGTTCTGTCCTTGAGTCAGTTTGCAACCCATCTAGTGACATAGGGGTTTATATTTAAGCTGGTGAGCTTATCTATAATGCCTGAGTGGGGTATTGTATCGAAGGCTTTTGCGAGGCCCAGGCAGGCTGTGCGGACCACCTTCCCCTCGTCAATGGCCTTGGTGACTGTTTCAAAGAAATCGACCAGGTTTAAGAGGCAGGATCTGCCCTTAACAAAGCCGAACTGGGTAGGATCCAGTGTCTGTAGGTCTCCAATATCTTTATTTATGAGGTCCATGATGATCCTTTCCATAGCTTTGCAGACCAAGCTAGTCAGGCTTATGGGGCAATAGTTTCCAGGATCCATTGAGGCACCACCTTTGTGGAGAGGGACCACTGTTGCTGTACGCCACTCTTTGGGTACATATCCTGTAGTAAGGCTGAGATTGAACAGTAGTTTTATGTTTGGGTTTAGCTCTTCTTGGAGTTCATGTAGGACACAGCCCGGGACACCGTCTGGTCCAATTGATGCTGTGTTTTTTGCTTTGGAGAGGGCGGCTCTTACCTGAGCATCTGAGATGTCAGGGGGGCAGCACTCTGCAGGGATAGATATTTGGCTTTTGGTGGGGGGGGGGGAGTTTGCACTGAACCTGTCAGCTAGGATATTGGCAATGTCTGTGGGTTCGGTGTATTTTTTGTCATTTTGGACTAATTCTGAGCATATCTGGGAATTCCCACCCAGGTTACTAACATAACTAAAGAAAGCCTTGTGATTATCCTTAGTGTCCTGTGCAATTTTTCTCTCGAAGCTGGCCTTAGACGATTTTATGAGTGCCCGTAGTTTTTTGCTAATACTGATCAGAGATGCCTTCTCTTTTTGGGATTTTGCTCTATCATGCAGTAGCTTTCTCCTTCTATTGTATAGTTTGTTTATGGCTGGGGTCCACCAAACAGGATGCCTGCCTTTGGAGGATTGAGTCTTGGTTTTATTTGGGATTGCATTATCCATGCATTCCTGAAGGTGTTCATAGAATGCGTTTATAAAGGATTCTGCGGTCTGGGCCGTATTTTCCACAGGTCCGGGGGCTTTGAAGGATTCCACCTCAGTTTTGAGGAGTGCAAAATTTGCTTTAGAGAAGTTTTTCACTGTGGTTTTCTGGGCAGGGGGTGGGGTCGGACGTGAATATCCAGTGAGATTAGTTTATGGTTTGATCTTACCAGTGAGGGATACACTTCTGGTCTGGGGCATAGAGCCCCCATGTTGGTGATGATCAGGTCCAGTATGTTTTCCCCTCTTGTGCGAGTGGTAACAAGTTGTTCCATAGCATTTGAGTTTATAAATTCTAGGAACCTTTGGGCTAGGGTGTTGGAGCTAGAGTAATGCTCCCAGTCTATGTTTGGGTAGTTGAAGTCACCCAATATAATGGTGTTTGGAGAGACCTTCATATTTTCCAGTGTTCTCAGGAAGGCCGAGTGGGGTTCCTGGGTTTGGGAGGGTGGTCTGTAGCAGGCTATAAACTGGAAGGCAGTTTTACCCACTGTTAGTTGCACATGGATAGTCTCTGATGCTTCGTGCTTTGCCACCAACCTGGAGGTGTGGGTATCTTTGACGAATATTGATACTCCCCCTCCTTTTGGGGTTCGGTCCAAGTTTTGGGGCCGAAAAGCATAGTATGAGGTATAACCTGGTAGTGCTGGGGTGCTCTCGGGAGCCTTGAACCAGGTTTCTGTTATTGCACAGATATCGGTGTTCTCCATGCTAAGGAGAGTTTCGAGTGCATGCATCTTGAGGTTTAGACTTCTGGCGTTGAGTAGCATTACTCTTAGTTTCTTATCCCTTGTGATACCTATGGAGGTGGGTTTGTCTTTTGAGCCTTGCCTAAAAAAGGCACTATAGGGGTGGCAAGAGCCTTTTCCAATATCCGAAAGCCCAGGGGTGACAGGTGCAAGCCATCCCTTTCGAAGCATCGTGGCTTGTTGAGCATGTCATCCTAGGCTGACAGGCATTGGATCCCCTTTGAATGACACCAATACTTAAGCCAATTGTTGAAATTGATCATCTTGTCTTCATATTGTGGCATCATTCTTGGTGAGGGTAAGATGCTACTCAAGGTCAGGGTCATACCGGCCTGGGCTACATGCTCAGAGAGCTCCTCTATGTCTCTTTTCATGTAGTCCAGGGAGGTACGTCTCAGGTCATTCACACCAGCATGGACAATGACTGAGTCATATTTGTACTTGCCTTGGAATGACCTGAGTGCTTGTGTTATGTGGCGGATCCTAGCGCCCGACAGGCTGCTCACCATGACCTTCTCCTTGCTCAGCCTGGTGAGCAGGATGTCAGTGTGCCTGACGATAGAGTCACCTATTACAAGTGCATCAGATGTGTTGTTTAGCCTTAAGGGCTGTGACTGTTGGCACACTGGCTTTGTGAACTATGTGTTGCACGTGTTTTGTTTTGGGGTAGTGGTTGCTTGGGTGTCTGCTTTGGAGGTCTCTGCTGCTTAGGCAGATCTTTATTTAGAGCCTCCGAGTATGTTTTTGTGTGTTTATGTGTTTGGTTTGCTGTCGTGGTAGGTCTATGTGAGACTGGAATTGTAGTGAGTGTGGTTTCCTTCTCCACCTGACTGGTTACGCCAGTACTGAGTTGAGAGAGTTTAGCCTCCAGTTTGGCTATATGGCTATATGGTTGCATCTCTCACATGTGTTGGAATTTGTTGGGAGGAGGAGAGGGTTGTCTGTGTACATGTGTATCTTGAGCTTCTTTCTTGTTTGCTTTTCATTTTTTACTTTGATCATTTTTCCCCCATGAAACAGATAGTTGTACAGGCAGCAGGTCTTTTTTGGATAAGAAACATTTTTACAAGTGGGGGTATCACAGAGATTGCTACTTTCAGCATGTTACTTGGTATTTTAGTAAAGCTGAATATAATTAGAACTGCAGTGCAAGGAGAAGTGGTTTGAGTTGAGTGCTGCTTGTTTTTCTTATACTTGATTTTGACTGGCATTCCAGTAATGTATTTAAAAAGTAATTTATTTTTTCATGCCTCACAACCTTTTTGTTTCCATCTAGATATTAAGTAAGCTGTCATGCAGCCAGTGCATTGAAATATGTTTTTTTTCTTCTACACTTCATTTGTCTTGATTGGACTCTCATAATGACGGTTTGGCACCCAGGGCAGCGTATTTAATTGAAGTTACAG
This sequence comes from Protopterus annectens, assembly GCF_019279795.1. Taxonomy (NCBI): domain Eukaryota; kingdom Metazoa; phylum Chordata; order Ceratodontiformes; family Protopteridae; genus Protopterus; species Protopterus annectens. The sequence continues at coordinate 142,131,656 of NC_056746.1, forward strand.
TTTTTGTGGTTTTGACCATGGCTCCTCCCCTTTCTAGTTTGCCGCATCCCTTTCCATTGACCGCGGCCATTCTGCTGTCTCCTGCAGCCCCCCTTTGATTTGAAGTCACCAGCCGCCACTGACCTGAATACACAAAATTGCATAAGAAAAACTCATCAAAAGCTAGGGATGCTTTACAGAGCCAAAAACCTTCTCACGCAATAAAACTACACTTGCCACTACTTATCTCCTCCCCACACTTCTTTATGGGGCCCTCATCCTTACTAACCTCCAGGCATCACAAAAATCAAAACTTGAGCAATGTTAGAACAAAATTGCTAAACTTGCAGCAAATACCCCTTTCAAAACCCATTACTGTACAGTAGTAAAAAAGCCTAAATAGGTTACAATTACCCCACCAACTAACATATACACACCTTCTTACAATCTATAAAATTATCCAGCATCCATATGCTTGTCCAGTGCATAATAACATTCTTCACAACTATGGTCCTACTCGGTCACTATAATCCATTGAGCAAAAACTCCTGTCTGTCCACAGACCGATCAAATCTGCTGGGCTTTGTCTATCCTCTTACCATATTCCTAAGGCCTGGAACTCCTCACCTGTATCTATCAGATCAATTCAAAACCATTCTGAAAGACTTTCTAGCTGGCTCTGTTCTTGCGCAACACCAGGATAAACTATATCCCTAATTGTGAAGAAGTAGCTGTTCATACCCTACACCTCCTTACTCCCCCTTCTTTACTCATGTCCTTACTTCTAGCAATTTCTCTCCACTGGCTTTCTCTACAAATGTATCATAAGCCTGCTGTTCTCTCGCTTTATACTGCAATTCCTGGTTGTATTGTACTAATTGATCTTTAATTTTTGTATAAACTGGTTAAAATGTCTCTATATATTAGATCGTCCTATGGATGGATGGATGGATGGATGGCTATAACCGATGTTTTTATAGTATGTCTAATTTGGTATAATTATTTAAAATGTAGATGTTTTTGTATTATTTTTGAAGACCGTAAAATAATTTTTCTTAAAATGTTTTATAATACTTTGGAGCTTTTCTTCCTGGGTCTTCGCTGAAAATGGGCTCCTACCAAGTCGGATTTTCCAAGTAATCAAATGTCAATAAATAAATAAATATTATGTAGTCCATTTCAACTTTGCATACTTAATTTTAAGTCAGGCTATTTTATTTAATTTAATTTATTTATTTATTATTGCGCAAACAGTGTTTCCTGGTTTCACACTAATGGGCATGAGAGAATGTTTATTTATTTATTAAACATTTGTTAATCGGGAAAGTCCGACTTGGAACAAAGCCAATTTTCAGCGGAGGCCCTGGAGAAATTCTCTAGAACATGTTTTTTAAAGTCTGGTTTACAAGGCACTACTCTGCAACTCTTCAGGGAAAGCTAGTTTAGCTTCCAATGACTTTATAAATGGTGGTATACTAACATATTCCAAACTATAAGAAATTCTGTTGTGTATGTTGACATTTTTTAAAACTTGATTTTGAGGTATATGTGTGTGAGAGTGTAAATTCTGATTACAATATTCTAGCATTCTGCAGAGTTCAGTTTTTACAGGAACTAGTAAAAGCCATGGACATACACTATCTGTCCCTGCACCTATGTATCTAGCATGGAGTTTTCTTCTTCATGGAAGGTGATTGCAGGTATCTCAGCGACCATGCACAGATAGCTGAAGGCCATATAATTTTTTAAGCACAAAATATTCCATCTATGGTGTTGCTTTGTGGGTTCTTAGTGTTTGAACAGCAGTTGTTGGCTGTTATATGCAAACATCTTAAGAGTTACAGTTGACAGTAGCTCCTGGATTTGAAGAAACCCTTTAAAGCAAAAACTGAAGTGGGTGCCATTTGTCAGTTTAGAGCAGGAAAAGAGCTTGAACTGTGAATCAGAATACCTGATTTCTTCCAGAAACAGTTGTAACTTGAAACTGGCATGTGGTTGGTTTCACATTTTTACAATGAGCAGTAAGCAGAAGTAGTGTTAAGAAGAGAAACTGGAAAAAGATTATCTCGTGAGATTATCTGCATGCTACTTCGCTATTTACGTAATCCTGCTTTCAAACATGTGCTGTGAGTTTGTAGCTAAAAATAAGGAAACAGCTTTACTCTTTCCAAAGCCACAAGAGAACTGTTGAAATGAAATCAACCATAAAATCATCACAATGCCTAGTACATAACTTTTAACACAAATTCAGTAAAATACATAAGAAACAATGAGTATTGTTAGTTAATAAATCATTCTGGGATGCCAGCTGCCTTGATCTGAAAATGGTTGAAAGCTGACCTCAAAACTCTTTGCCTGCCCTGCAATGTTCTTGAAAAGCTGCTGAAACTGAAATAGCAGAATCAAAGCACCACCTAGTGGACTTAAAAAATAAGTTTGTGCAAATTGATTTTTCTTCTACTTTCTGGCAATTCTTCATGCAAAGGGATCGATTTAGGGTGATTGTTCCCACTGTGCCATCCATGTCTAAGGTATATTTGTTTCTCTCCTCATACCGCCTTTGATTTTCTGCGAGAGATGAATATGCATACATCTTTATTTTATTTAGATAGATGATAGATCACCTTTACGAACCTCAGATATCTCTTTCTGCTATGTATGTCACGATGACTTCTCACACTTTGCATGGTGCGCGTATTTAAATATTTTTTTTTCTAGTTCTAAGCAAATGGACATGGCAGGCTTTGGTTCATTCTTGTGTAACATTTGCATGTTTCAGTCTAAAGGATGCAATTTTAATGACAAATAATTAATCGTAGCAGTATTAATTTGTTATTATTATGAGATGTAAATAATTATATTATTTTCAGTATAAAGTGGCTACAAAGCAATCACTTGAATCTTACATGTAAGAAAATACCAGAAAGTTAATGAAGAAGATGCATATGACATCATTATTTGAAATCTATGGCAGCTCCCTAGATAACACCCATGTGAAACCAATGCATTATACCATAATGTTGATTCGTGGAAATATTATTCTCTTTTTTTTAATCACTTCCTTCTGCCTCACTTTCTTTCTGGGTAGTTTTAGAATGTTGCTTCCTTTTTCCACTTCTTTAGCAGTCATAAGGTATCACTTTCCTTCTCAACCAGAAATATGCGGAGTGCCCTTCAAGGATCCATTCCTTACTCCGCTGACTCCATCATGGCTTTTCATGTCAAGCTAAAGGTGATCCTACTGCAGTGTAGCCCAAGTAGGTGCTTGTAATTCTTTATTTGCATTTGTTTCCTTCCCACTACCCCTTTAATATGCACTCACAACCACATGTTCTAATATATTGCATACAATGCATGCATCTTTTGGTTCTAGGCTTTTGCTCACCCCTCAGGTTACATTACCTTACATTATGTTTGCTTGAGAGCAGAAAGATGCAATAAGCCTCATCTCATCTGCAAAGCTGTGCCACAAGGTTGCTTCAGCCATATCCCTATGTACATGTGTGCATGCATCACTTGCTCCAGTGTCCTGTTCAAGTTTCTAATTTTATGGCTAATCCATTGCATCAAAATGCAATACATCTAGAAATGCACACTGAACACTACAGCTATTGCATTCATAATCAATCAAACCTCACATACAATCAAACTTACTTCCAAACTAAGCAAGAACTCGCAAACAGTAAACAAACACTAATGTTGTTGTTGTGTCTTTCGGCTTATCCCGGTTTGGAGTCATCACAGCGGAACTCTGGTGTGCTAATGTTTGGTAGTGGATTTTTACATACCGAGTTACCAGCCCTGACGCACAACCTTCAACGAAGGCATGCCCATTCACGCATGCCTCCACACTGAAGACGCTCTAGCTGAGAATCGAATGGGACAACGTCTTGCTGTGAAGTGACAACGCTACCACAGCACCACAAACACTAATGATTAAACAAATGTATCTCAACAGCTTAAAGGAGACAATAAATATATACATAAAAGACTAACAAGTGTCACTGATACACTCATGCTACTACATAAACTGCTTACTGAGCCCGGACATCTCCAAAGGGGTTCATTGTTGATTACTAGGGTAATGATCCTTGATGGCCTTTTTAAGCTGAGCCATGCTTTCCAAATGTATTGTGCAGGGTCTTTACAGTGGGCATATATACCTCAGGCATGAGTGATCTTGCATTTATCTGCTTTCCCTTTCTAGTAGTGGAACAGGTGCCAGACCCAGGTAGATTTCCCATTCCCCATCCACTGGTCCAAGTTGCTCTTGAATAAGTGCAGGGAAGAACTCTGCTTCAGAGTTCGTCCCTCATCCTAAGGGCGCCATCTTTAAATCTGCCCACCTCGCTGCTGCTGCTGTGTGTGCTTGGCTGTGCGCTAATACTCTGCACTATCTCCTCAAATCGACCCTGTGTTTTTGCCTGGGTTGCATTCCCTCTATTATCTCCACTAAGGTGCTCTCTGCACATTAACCTTGGACTCGTTCAGGACACTGTCTCCTCCTACCAATGTCTACCTCAAGATTGCAAGAAACTATCTCCTCAAATCGACCCTGTGTTTTTGCCTGGGTTGCATTCCCTCTATTATCTCCACTAAGGTGCTCTCTGCACATTAACCTTGGACTCGTTCAGGACACTGTCTCCTCCTACCAACGTCTACCTCAAGATTGCAAGAAACTATCTCCTCAAATCGACCCTGTGTTTTTGCCTGGGTTGCATTCCCTCTATTATCTCCACTAAGGTGCTCTCTGCACATTAACCTTGGACTCGTTCAGGACACTGTCTCCTCCTACCAACGTCTACCTCAAGATTGCAAGAAACTATCTCCTCAAATTGACCCTGTGTTTTTGCCTGGGTTGCATTCCCTCTATTATCTCCACTAAGGTGCTCTCTGCACATTAACCTTGGACTCGTTCAGGACACTGTCTCCTCCTACCAACGTCTACCTCAAGATTGCAAGAAACTATCTCCTCAAATCGACCCTGTGTTTTTGCCTGGGTTGCATTCCCTCTATTATCTCCACTAAGGTGCTCTCTGCACATTAACCTTGGACTCGTTCAGGACACTGTCTCCTCCTACCAACGTCTACCTCAAGATTGCAAGAAACTATCTCCTCAAATCGACCCTGTGTTTTTGCCTGGGTTGCATTCCCTCTATTATTTCCACTAAGGTGCTCTCTGCACATTAACCTTGGACTCGTTCAGGACACTGTCTCCTCCTACCAACGTCTACCTCAAGATTGCAAGAAACTATCTCCTCAAATCGACCCTGTGTTTTTGCTTGGGTTGCATTCCCTCTATTATCTCCACTAAGGTGCTCTCTGTACATTAACCTTGGACTCGTTCAGGACACTGTCTCCTCCTACCAACGTCTACCTCAAGATTGCAAGAAACTATCTCCTCAAATCGACCCTGTGTTTTTGCCTGGGTTGCATTCCTCTATTATCTCCACTAAGGTGCTCTCTGCACATTAACCTTGGACTCGTTCAGGACACTGTCTCCTCCTACCAACGTCTACCTCAAGATTGCAAGAAACTATCTCCTCAAATCGACCCTGTGTTTTTGCCTGGGTTGCATTCCCTCTATTATCTCCACTAAGGTGCTCTCTGCACATTAACCTTGGACTCGTTCAGGACACTGTCTCCTCCTACCAACGTCTACCTCAAGATTGCAAGAAGCTATCTCCTCAAATCGACCCTGTGTTTCTGCCTGGGTTGCATTCCCTCTATTATCTCCACTAAGGTGCTCTCTGCACATTAACCTTGGACTCGTTCAGGACACTGTCTCCTCCTACCAACGTCTACCTCAAGATTGCAAGAAACTATCTCCTCAAATCGACCCTGTGTTTTTGCCTGGGTTGCATTCCCTCTATTATCTCCACTAAGGTGCTCTCTGCACATTAACCTTGGACTCGTTCAGGACACTGTCTCCTCCTGCCAACGTCTACCTCAAGATTGCAAGAAACTATCTCCTCAAATCGACCCTGTGTTTTTGCCTGGGTTGCATTCCCTCTATTATCTCCACTAAGGTGCTCTCTGCACATTAACCTTGGATTCGTTCAGGACACTCTCTCCTCCTACCGACGTCTACCTCAAGATTGCAAGAAACTATCTCCTCAAATTGACCCTGTGTTTTTGCCTGGGTTGCATTCCCTCTATTATCTCCACTAAGGTGCTCTCTGCACATTAACCTTGGACTCGTTCAGGACATTGTCTCCTCCTACCAACGTCTACCTCAAGATTGCAAGAAAGTATGTCCACCTAGTCATGCAGCATTAAGTTTTAACCAACTGTACCTGCTAAGCTATTAGACTGCCACTACCTAAGCAGCCAGCAGCTACCCTTTCCCCTCATTCCTCCATTACCACCTCACACACTCCTTGGATAGCTACCTAGATTATCCTTTCTCTCCCATTTATATAGCTCTCACCTGGAAGCTGCCCTGTTTGCTATTTGCACTTCCACAGTTGCCCACTAGATGTCACCCTCTCCTCATCCCTATCTGGGATACTAGTATTCTTTTTTTACTACACTTTTATTCTTACCTTCTTAACCTAATCCCTTTCCTCCTTCTAATACCCTGTCTTATCCTCTCCTCCTAGGATACCTTCTCTTGCCTTGACTCCCCTTGCCTTCTCTGATACTTTTTCCCTTCTCCTCTGGTCTACTGTGTGTGCCCTATTCTGATCCTCTCTATTGGGGCTTCCTGCTGTCCCCCACTACCACCTCTGTGCCCAGGTTTGCACATGTGTTTAGACCTATCTCAACTCATAGTGCGTTTACAAGCTCACACCCCCTGCTTGCCTTACTGCTCTCTGTTATCCTCTCTGTCCCATTTCCTAATCTACTCATCCTCCTATCTCCCTCCTAACCATATCTTCCTACTACAACCCTTACTATTCTATCCATTATTCGGTCTAGTATTACCATTCCCCTCCCTTTCCGGTTTACACCTGGCTCCCTCCTACCACCCCTGCCCCCTTCCCTGTGACTTCCTCTGAGAGTTTACATAGTTCGTCCCTCATCCTAAGGGCGCCATCTTTAAATCTGCCCACCTCGCTGCTGCTGCTGTGTGTGCTTGGCTGTGCGCTAATACTCTGCAGTAATTTTCTATTTGTTTTTGTCTAGGATGCTTAATATGTATGTTGCTTGAACCTGTGATTAATTACTACTCAAGGATAAAAGTGCATGCCTGGAGCCATAACACTGTAGTAACCTGTTATTCAGGTACTACATTCAAGGAAAAGGGGTCTGCTTGATTTCAATACTTTTAGCTTGGGTATGAATGTTGTTCAAGCTAACGCGACTGCGTTTAACAAGTAGGTACTTTGTTTGAAGAATGATAGCTCTCTTACCTTTAAGACTGATTACTTATCTTGTGTACCTGCCCTCGTGGAAACGCGAATGCGTTTTACTAATTTAGAGTACTTCATAGGCAGGACTGTTATGTTTAGCGGTTTCCGCTTGTAAACGCGAGTGCGTCTTACTTTATTGTACGACTAAATAGGTGAATCTATGTGAAGGGAACTGATTATTTTGCTATTTCTAGCTTGAGTAAGATTTACAGCTTGCATATGTATGCCGTTCAGGTATACATGAAAGTGTTAAATAAACAGGAACGGCTTTTGGAATAGGACTGTTCTTTTACAGTTCGGTTTGCTAGATTAACCCGACTACTCCTGCTCTCTGAAACGCTAATGTGTTTAGCTTATTTGGAGTCCCAAATAAGCGGGACTGTTCTGCCTAGCTGTTTGGCTTGTTAACACGTATCTGTTTTCCTACAATCGTGTACTAATCTTGTGGGACTATTGTTTTGCTGTTTCTGCATGTAAGGGAATGCTGTACATGTAAATGTGAATGTATTATTTCTCTTAGGGAGTGCTGGCTCCTTATGCTGTGGTGTCCCAACCTGTGCATATTTGTTGTATATGGAATTGCGAATGCCTTTAAACTGAGACTGCTCCTAGCCTAGTCTTCACATGCAATACTTTATACACATACTATTCCTTTTACGTGAATGCGTTTAGCGTTAGGACTCACTGTTCTTTGTGCACTATTCTACTAGCAATACTAAGCATACTTCCTTGAGGGACTGTAAATTGCTTCTGTTGTCTTGCAATTGTAATTACTCATGGGTATGACTGTTTTATGCCGTTGTGGGTGTGAATTACATCAACGATAGCCTGTACATTATTAGAGATAACCATATGTAGGTAAATGCTCTGCTTACAATTGTTTGCATATTTTCTATGTGTTTAAACCCCTATATGTAATGATGCTCTGCTTACTATTTGAATAACCTGAGTTTTTTTCCTCCTTTTGACTTTGTATTTGCATTACTGAATGTTAATTTTGTATTATAACACTATCTCTTTCTCCTCTTTCCCTCCTGTACCAGCTATCTCCTCAAATTGACCCTGTGTTTTTGCCTGGGTTGCATTCCCTCTATTATCTCCACTAAGGTGCTCTCTGCACATTAACCTTGGACTCGTTCAGGACATTGTCTCCTCCTACCAACGTCTACCTCAAGATTGCAAGAAAGTATGTCCACCTAGTCATGCAGCATTAAGTTTTAACCAACTGTACCTGCTAAGCTATTAGACTGCCACTACCTAAGCAGCCAGCAGCTACCCTTTCCCCTCATTCCTCCATTACCACCTCACACACTCCTTGGATAGCTACCTAGATTATCCTTTCTCTCCCATTTATATAGCTCTCACCTGGAAGCTGCCCTGTTTGCTATTTGCACTTCCACAGTTGCCCACTAGATGTCACCCTCTCCTCATCCCTATCTGGGATACTAGTATTCTTTTTTTACTACACTTTTATTCTTACCTTCTTAACCTAATCCCTTTCCTCCTTCTAATACCCTGTCTTATCCTCTCCTCCTAGGCTACCTTCTCTTGCCTTGACTCCCCTTGCCTTCTCTGATACTTTTTCCCTTCTCCTCTGGTCTACTGTGTGTGCCCCGCTCCGCTCCCCACCCTACCCCCACATCCCACCCACCCCCAGGGGTCCTACCTTTACCTCTCCTCTAGACACACCTCCTTCTTTTCCACCCTATCACAACCTTAGATATTGTATACCACCCTCCACTTACACACCCACTTACCTAATATAACTAACCCCACCCCTCTATCACTTACACACCTAACATATTATAGCCCCTACTATATACCCTTCATTTCCATAGTACCTCCATCCACAACACACTAGAATATCATACTGACTCACAACTACCTCTCTACAACTTCCACTATGCCCCAGCCACAAATGAAACTACCTATCTCCTTCTTATTATTATTCTTTCTCATAACCACCTACTTCCTAACCTCCTATGAACACTCCTTAACTGCTTCTTTCTCACTTCCCTCAAAACATACCAGTATACCTGTAACATCCCCACCTCCTTCCATCTTACACACCTCCTCACAATCCATATACCTACTTCCCAAATACCATAGGGTACTACACTGCAAACTACTACAAACTAAAACAAAGAAAATATTCGACACAATGATAAAACATAAACCTGAAAACTATCTTACATTCCTCCATCTACTACAAGATGGAGACATTCAACCCAACCCAGGCCCTCTAACTTCCAACAAAACACACAGAGATCACCTCAAACCCCTCTCTCTCTCATCCATTGCATCCTCTGACTTATTATCCCTGGCCCATCTCAACATACGCAGTATCTGCAACAAAATCAGTCAACTCCATGCCCTACTAGAAGTACACAACTTTGACATTCTATGCTTATCAGAAACTTGGCTAAAACCCTCTATTAAAGACATTGAAATTACCCCACCTGGATATAACATTCTGAGACTTGATCGTACCTCCAGAAAAGGAGGTGGAGTAGCTATTCTATATAAAACAAAACTAAAACTTACTCTTCTGGACCTTACCCTTAACCAAAATAATAATGCCGAAATAATTGGTTCCAAAATTCAAATTAACACCACTAAATCTATAAACATCATCTGTGCATACCTCCCCCCTGGAAATAATATCCCCACCTTAGAACAACTTCTTGAACACCTTTCTATAAACCTCCCTCAAGAAACACTATTCCTTGGGGACTTTAACATTGACTGGAAATCTTGTAGCAATGCTAACCCCACCTCCCATATAAATCTTTTTGGCTTCAAACAACTAATTGATAGTCCAACTAGAATAAATAATAAAAGCAAAAAAGAAACCACCTTAGATTGGATTCTTGCAAACTCTCCCCTACAAAACTACCAAACTGGCATCCTTCCAGATGACCTTAGCGATCACTCTCTTACTTATGTCATTAGGGCCAAAACTAAGCTAAACTTACCTACCTCACATAAAACAATATATTCAAAAAAACAATTTAATCCTGAAAGATTCCTAACAGAACTTTCACAATACAACTGGACCCCTCTTAAACATCTCTCACTCAACAATGCTGTTGAACACTTCAACTCAGCATTCCTTGCCATCTTAAATCAACATGCCCCAAGTCGTATCATTAGAACAAAGACCAAAATAGCACCCTGGCTAACCTCTAATACCAAACAAAAAATTATACTTAGAAATAAATCGTGGAAAAAATGGCGTTCCTCCAGAAATCCAATCGATCACCAAACCTTCAAAGAACTCAGAAACAATACCAAAAAAGCTATACTTTCAGATAAAAAGAATTATTACCTTGAACTACAGCAATCAACCAAAAAAGAACCAAAAAAGTTTTGGTCTACTATCAATAATCTACTTACCCCAGGCAAAGTAGTTACACCAAACCCACAAAACTTAGACCCTGATAACCCCTCTTTAATAGCCAATAACTTCAATACCTTCTTTACTACTTCCATACAAAATCTAGCTAACCACTTAACCCCTGATTCTTCCCAACTGCTCTTAAATAACATCAATAACTGCCTTCCTCCCCTGCAACTTCAACCCATACCTACCTCCTGCATACAATCTCTTCTACAAAAACTTAAACCCACTACCCCCTCAGCTGATAACCTTCCTGCTGAATTTCTTCAAGTAGCAGCCAAAGTTATCGCCTACCCTGTTTCCATCCTCATAAACAGATCCATAAAAGAAAGTACTTTTCCAGCAATCTGGAAGATATCTCATATCATACCCCTACACAAAGGAGGCAAATCCACAGACCTTTCAAACTTTCGTCCTATAGCGCTATTATCTCCACTAGCTAAAATCATGGAAAAATGTATACACAAACAACTACTTAACCATCTCCTTCATAACAACCTACTAGCAAACACTCAACATGGATTTAGACCTTCACATAGTACTACCACTGCTCTACTTTCCTTTACCAACACTATCAACTGTAATTGTAACAACAACAAACTAACCTCTTCTCTTTTCCTAGACCTGTCAAAAGCCTTCGATATGGTCAACCACACACTTCTACTACACATATTAAAATCCCTTGCTTTGGATACCTCCTCCTTAACCTGGTTCTCTTCTTATCTTGAAAACCGACAACAAGCAGTACTCTGGAAAAATTGTCTATCTTCCTTACTACCTATCTCTTTAGGAGTACCACAAGGATCCATACTAGGCCCACTCTTATTCTCTATCTTTATTAATGACCTCCAAGCATCTATCCAAAACACTACATGTATACAATATGCAGATGATTCCACCATTATTTGCACAGCTTCCACTCAATCTGAACTCCACTCACTCACACAATCTACCTTTTCTATCCACGAACACTGGTTCTCAAAAAGATGTCTTCTCCTCAATCCCAAGAAAACAAAACTATTACTTTTCTCACCTACCCACAAATCTACTCAACTTAACTTCTCTATTACTGCAAGTGATAACTCCCTTATCTCCCCAGACTTAACAACTAAACTACTTGGTGTTACTATTGACAATAATCTTAGCTATGATTACCACATCAATAACACTATAAAAGCAGTTAATAAAAAAATTGGTTCATTGTACAGAATCAAACCCTACCTTACACCAGAAGCACGGACCACCTTAGCACAAACACATCTTATCTCTACCCTGTTGTATGCCTCCTCTATTTACACTAATCTCTCCAAAAGCAACCTGAAGAAACTTACTACATCCTACCACAATATAGCTCACTTTGCCACAGCATCCCAGTATAGAACACACCACTGTCTAAACTTAAAACACTTACACTGGTTGGAACTTCCTAACAAGATTATATATCAACAACTCTTAATAACACATAACATATTATATCAACCATCTAAAACACCTGCTCTCAGTAACCTCTTGATCCCTTATAATAACTTGAAACAACGACGTTCTGCTGAAAAGCTTCAAGTCAACACAACTCGAATTGCCAATTCTGCAGGTAACTGCCTTTTTTCCAACGCAGTAGGCAAAACATGGAATAACCTCCCCTCACACATTACCTCTATAGGCTCCTTTGATCTTTTTAAAAAACAACTTCTTGCACATCTTAAAAACTTCTGGCTCTGCTCTTGTACCAATCCAGACTGAGAAACCTTATACCTTCTACTATCATACTTCCTTACTTCTCAACTGCAATCTTTCTCTGTGTTCTCAAACAACCTAATGACTGTACAGTTTCTACTGTTCTCACAAAAAAAAAAAAAAAAAATATTGTATATACACTAATATGTATGAAATAACCTGAATGGAGTGTAGTTTTAGAAATAATTAATGTCTTTCTCAATATGTAGATTGCACTATATGTGTTCTATTTTTCTTGATCTAGACTATTAAGTATCCATGGTAACTCAATGTAACTTATAGTAAGAAACTTATAGTAAATCTACAATTTGTATAACCTTGTTTTAAATCTGTGGAGCTTTTCTCCCCGGGCCTCCACTGAAAATGGAAATTATCCAGCTGGACTAGCCCGGTCAACAAATGTAAAATAAAATAAATAAATAAATAAATAAATTCAGATGGATGGGAAGGCTGTTCCAGAGAAGGGATAATCTCTGAGGCACAAAATGTCCCTCCAACATGTGTTATTTATGTTAGATCCCCAGACTGGGATTTGTTATATTTATTTTTTGGTTGTGCAACAAGTCCATCAGGGCTGGATCAGGAGATACTTTGTAGGCCAGGCATAGATGGCCTCCCAGCGGTCTGAGTTGGACACGTTGCCTATGCAATGTATTCTTTTTTAAGGAACTCCTGTGGATGCTTCATTTGTTGCATGTTCCTGGTCAGGCACATACCAAAGGGGGCATTGCAGCTGATACCCCCAAAAAACTAAAAATAAAACACAAACAACTTTCACTTACTCTGAATATATATTTAAAAAATGAATTTGTTGTCAGTAGACTCTTGCAGCTTCCCTACAGTACAAACTGTGTATAAAAAACAACACCATAAAACTAAAACTATAAAGCTGACCAGCTTTCAACCACAGTGAATATGTACTTCAAACAGTACTATGCCTGATACAGTCACACAGCAAACTGAAAGTAAAACCCAGGTGAAACTGAGGGGTAAACACAGAGCAGCATAACAAAACCCTTAAATACTTCTACTTTTTGGTGTAAGACTAACAGAAATTATACCCCACCACACAGGGGGTAATTAAACCACTTACATCACGCATACAAACTAAACAAAATTAAAAGACAAAATACACAGTTACATGGTGGGGGGCTTCATCCCCAGACCATCTTCCCGTACTTAAATATACAAAATCGATGACTGCATAACAGTGGCTAATGTGAAACACTGCAGAAAAATACTACAGTCACTGTCATGAAAATCAACTATAGCCAGACTGACAAAACATCCACTCTATTAAACTATTCATCAAAAGGTGAGTATGTAAAATGCATGACTTCCCAAATTTCTACATTAACTGTAAACATTATCTTGGTTCAGCCTTGGAATGGGACCTAGTGAGCATATATATTTAGAAATATAAACAAATTTTCAGTACTACTCACAGTAGCCCTCTCTATGACTGCACCCTCTGTTTTCAGTTCTCCCCATTATGTGTTAGCAGAATATGTCATAATATTTCTGTTATTATACTGTAGTATATAACCTTACAACCAGTGGCCTCCCACTTGCAGTAACTCTTTCTGATTATGAGGCTGCCCTACTGCCGTGATTTCCTGCTAGCAGAAACATCAGCACAGAGGGAAGTCCTGCTGAACATGATGTATACTAATGAGGTAATCCAGGGGAGTGGCTATTGCTAACTATATGACTCCCCATTAATATTCAAAAACATGCATGCTGATTGGCCAGCCCAACCAGCGTGCCCGTTGTAAATCCCACAATATACCAACGGAAAAAGGTCCAGTCACCCAGACTTCTTTCTGTTGGTATATTGTTTACATTTTATTTTTACTTCTTAAAAAATAAAAATAAAATCTTTAGCCCTGACTTTGGACATACCAGAGAGGCAGCTTGGACAAAATACTAGGGAAATCAGGTACGCTATTTAAAATTAAACACATGTACCTGACATCCCTTGTATTTCTTCCATGTTGTCTCTCTCCTACCCCTAAACTGCCCTAAAGTTTTTTTTTTTTTTTTTTTTTTAATTAAAAAAAAAAAGAAAGAAGGAAAACACAAACAGAGCAATAGAGGCTTTGTTTTCTCTGTTGCTTCCGTTTCAAAGCACTGATGTACTGGGTAGGAACGCAAGTCCCATACGCATGCACAGTACATCAACACAAGGAAGCAGTATATCACCAGCCATAGAAGAACAGTAATGCTCCATTATACAAAGACATTATTTAAGAAAAGTGCGTATTTTTTTTCTTAAATAATATCATTGTATAATAGCAATAACCAAATCCGTGGTTGTGGTATATTGAAATATAACCACAGTTGGCTTTATTTAATCACTCAGGCTTTGCCCTCATGATTAAACCACACCAACCATGGGTAAATCTTCAATATACCATACCACGTCGTTGGTTATTGCTTAATTAGTTGTGTGCTCTCCCCTAGACATCCTGTGCTGCCAATTTATGCTGCTGAGTGGTTTAGAGAATTGCTCAGCTACCTAAATTATCACAATTGTCAGAAAAAACTGAAATCATCAAAAGATGGTGGTCACTTATTAACCTGAACAGATGAAGTCATATTTCAGGTGAATTCAGTGAAGTTTAGCAGAAATGGGAAGGGTTACCACATGTCCCTCTTTGGGCAGTTGCGTTCTGCAAAAAAAAAAAAAAAAAAAAAAAGGCAAATGTCCTGAGATTATAGGACAAAAATATATTTCCCAAGGTTTCTTTTAATAGTTGCATAAAACAGCTATTTGGTATTTTGGAAGGTTAGCATAATGGTTAAGGTATTTACCTTACAAACATAAGATGCAGCTTTTGATCCTCACATAGAGTAATTGGCTAGACTGAAAATGGCCCACAAGGGCAGTAAGCCTAGTACTAGTCTATGAACCTAAATGTTATATGAAATAGCATAAGCAACTCAAATGCTATAAGTGTAAACTTTTATTCTAGCAAAAAAGTGCAGTTCTGTCACTTGTACTGGCCGTTGGTATGTTTTGTCCTGCAAAATGTCACATTTCTACAAAAAAGTCCCACTTTGGGCATTTGAAAAGGTGGCAGCCCATGGGGGGTGTGGTCAGAAGAGCGTGTGCCTGTGTGTCTTTCTTTATGTGTGTGTGTGTGTGTGTGTGTGTGTGTGTGTGTGTGTGTGTGTGTGTGTGTGTGTGTGTGTGTGTGTGTGTGCTTGGGTACCAAGGATGGGATTAAGGAGGAAGCAGCCCTGGGCACAAAGTATTAGGAGATACAGTCTTCTGACTCAAAATACTGTTTCATGCATTCTTGCATTGAGAAATAAATGCCAGTATTGCATTTACAGTCAGAACTGATCACTGTAAAATTATGTATGTGGTATAAACTGCAGTAACTGCTTGTTGCAAATGTAGCAAGCAGTTTTGGTATAGTTTAAAGAAAAAAAAAAAAAAGAGTCTGCCTTTTTTTTTTTTTGCAACAACAAACAAAAGCTGTAGAGCTTCATGTGTGTTATAAACTGTAGCAACTATTCTTCAAGCTTAGAGAATATCTTTTATTTCTGGAGAGGAGAAACATAAGACTGGGAGATAGCACCATGATTAAAAATAGCTTGCTACACTTCTGGTTGCAGTAGGGGGTTAGTTAGGGAATCAAGAGTGTGGATGAGGGTGTTTGTGTGTGTGTGTGTGTGTGTGTGTGTGTGTGTGTGTGTGTGTGTGTGTGTGTGTGTGTGTGTGTGTGTGTGTGTGTGTGTGTGTGTGTGTGTGTGTGTGTGTGTGTGTGTGTGTGTGTGTGTGTGTGTGTGTGTGTGTGTGTGTGTGTGTGTGCGTGTGTGTTTGTGTGTGTGTGTGTGTGTGTGTGTGTGTGTGTGTGTGTGCGCGCGTGTTTGTGCATGTGTTTTGTGTGTGTGTGTGTGTGTGTGTGTGTGTCTGTAAATGGGTGTGTGTTTGTGAGATCAATCGAGTGTGGGGTGGGCTTGATTTCAAGTGTGTGTGTGAGCATGATTGCTGGAATGTATGTGTGTGTGATTGTGTGAATGCAGGGTGGTGCCTGTGCCAATAATGCATGGGCCACCAGAATAAGCATTATTTCCATCACAGATTTGATAGTGCTAGTGGTAAACATTACTTGCACCACAGATCTGATAGCACTAGTGGTAAACATTACTTCTATCACAGATCTGATAGCACTACTGGTAAACATTACTTCTATCACAGATCTGATAGCGCTAATGGTAAAAATTACTTCCATTACAGATCTGATAGCACTAGTGGTAAACATTACTTCTATCACAGATCTGATAGCACTAGTGGCAAACATTACTTTCATTACAGATCTGATAGCACTAGTGGTAAACATTACTTCCACCACAGATCTGATAGCACTAGTGGTAAACATTACTTCTATCACAGATCTGATAGCACTAGTGGTAAACATTACTTCCATTACAGATCTGATAGCACTAGTGGCAAACATTACTTCCATTACAGATCTGATAGCGCTAATGGTAAAAATATGATTCATATACATTCAAACGAGCTGATGATGTTTTCCTTCGTGATGCTAAAGATGTCCCTGAATTTCATTTTTCACAGATTGCATAAGCTGGCAATTTACAGCAGCATTAGGGATTTTTCCTGGATACCAAGGTTTGTTCACATCAACTGTGAATTCTTTTTAGGTATGGAATGAGACGATAAAACACAATTGCTCTTATAAGTCCTGTTATTTTACTCGTGTTGCTTTGTCTATCTAATTTAGATATCTATCTTAATATATTTATTTATATAGCATATTTAATAAAGTATGATCCACAGCTGCCTGTATTCAGCATCACACAGGAACTTTGCTAGGTCAAATAAAGTACAGCTGTGTACTCTTACCATAAATGTAGATGTTTGAGTGTGTTCACTGTTGCAGTCATGACTGTAGGGTTCTTCCTGCCAGCAGCAGCCCTCGATCGGCCAGAATCCCAAAGTCTGGATTGGGCGTCAGCTAAGGTAGCTTTTATCCTGATGTCTATGCGCCAGGAAGTATAAAGACCTCAGCCGACGCCATTACCCCAGTTTTCCTTGCCCCAGATATCAGGTGCCCAAAACCTCAGCAGCCAAAATACCTCATAACAGGCAATACTCAAAGAAAAAACAAAAGAGGGGGTAGGAGGGAGGGTAACTCAGACTGTAACAGTGAACACACTAGAACATCTACATTTATGGTAAGAGTACACAACTGTACTATGTCCTTCGTGGTTCACTGTTGCAGTCATGACTGTAGGGTTGTGTCCCAAAGCTAAGAAAGGGTGGCTGGAGGAGAAACAGAAGGAGCGGCCACAAAACTTTGCAAAACCGCAGAAGCAAAACCAGCCCTAGATTTAGAATAGAGAGGGAGGTTGTAATGCTTAGAAAAAGTATGCACAGAACTCCAAGTAGCAGCCTCTAAAATATCCTTGGTAGGAACCCCACAAAGAAAGGCTGCTGAAGTAGCAGTAGCCTGGGTAGAATGAGTCCTAATATTAACAGGAACTGGATTGCCATGAAAAGAGTAACAGAACTTGATGCAGTGGGCAATCCACTTAGAAATAGTTTGCTTAGTGATTGCTTTCCCTACAACAGTAGGAGCATAAGCGACAAACAATTGGTCAGATTTCCTGAATATCTTGGTCCTGTCCAGGTAAAAACAAAGCTGCCTGTGCACGTCCAAAGAGTGCAAAAGACTTTCTTCCTCACTTTGAGGATTAGGATAAAAAGTAGGCAAATGAATAGTCTGATTCAAGGCCACTGCCGAACCCACCTTGGGCATAAAGGTGGGATTAGTCCTTAGAGATACCCTGTCCTGATGAAAAATAATGAAGGGTTCCACAGCCATGAGGGCTTGCAATTCTGAAATTCTTCTAGCAGAGGTTATAGCTAAAAGAAGAGCAGTTTTCCAAGACAAAAATTTTAAATCCGTGGAAGCTGCAGGTTCAAAAGGAGACAAGGTTAATTTTTCCAAAACATAGTTAAGATCCCAAGTGGGAACAGGTGCACTTATAAGGGGCCGAACATTCTTAGCCCCTCTAAGAAATTGTTTAAGTAATGGATGAGAAAAAATCGAAGGATCCGTATTGTAATGTGCAGAAATAGCAGAAGCATGAAGCTTGATAGATGAAAAAGATAGGCCCGTATGTAACAACTCTGCCAGATACTTTAAAATCAGAGGAATGTTCGGAACAGCAGAATCATCACCCTGGACCTGATTCCAGGAGAAAAATCTTTTCCATTTACCTGCATAAGATTTCCTAGTGCTGGGCCATCTAGCTTCAAGGATTACATCCATTACCTGTTTGGAAAGAGTAGAGGTGTTTACAGACCCTGGATCTGCCAGGCAGCTAGATTCAGAGTTTTGACATAACTGTGCAGTATCCGGCCGTCCCGTTGAGACAGTAGATGAGGGATATGAGGCAGAATCCAGGGAGGCTCCTGAACTAGGTTCATCAGAATGGAATACCAGAATTGCCGAGACCAATTGGGAGCCAGTAAAATCATTTGCGGTCTGTCCTGTTTTATCTTCAGAAGTACCCGAGGTAGAAGAGGAAAAGCATATACTGAGAGGTGTTTCCAGCTGAATGAGAGGGCATCCACTTGCCATGCTAGTTTGTGGTAGGTCCTTGTGCAGAATGTTGGAAGTTGATGATTCTGAGGGGATGCAAAAAGATATATGTCTGGACATCCCCATGCCTGTACTATCATCCTGAATATCCGAACATCCAACATCCATTCGTGTGGATCCAAAAGTGTCCTGCTCAATGTGTCTGCCAGAGTGTTGTCTTTTCCTGGCAGGAATTGTGCCTGTAAGTGGACTCTGCAGGTCAGTGCAGTGTACCACAGAGCCATGGCTAACCTGCACAGAGGGTAAGAGTGAGAGCCCCCCTGCTTGTTTATGTACCACATCACTGTAGTGTTGTCCGTCTTTATCAACAATTGCCCTGGTAGAAGAAAGTCCCTGAAGGCTATCAGAGCATTCTGTACAGTGAGCATCTCCTTCAAATTTGTGTGCAGGTGAATTTGCTCCTTTGTCCAAACACCCTGAAGACATCTCCCGTGCATGTGGGCTCCCCAGGCATAATCTGAAGCATCCGTTGTCAGAACTTGGTTGGTTGGTGAAGGACAAAAAGGCCTCCCCTTGTTCTGGAGACAGGCTTTGGCCCACCAAAGAAACTCTTGCTGTAGACCAGGCAAAATCTTGATCACTGTTTCCAAACTGTGGTAATGCTGAGACCACACACTCTTGAGGTACCACTGTAGTTTCCTCATATGCAGTCTTGCATATGGTATTAGGAGAATGCAGGAAGCCATGTAACCTAAAGCCTGCAGAACCTTTCTTGCAGTCAGCTGTTTCATTGAAGCCAGGTGTTGGAAAGAAGAAGCCAGTTGCGCTATTTTGTCTGGTGTCAAGGAAGCCATCTGGGTTGTAGTACTCAGAAGAGCACCCAGGAAAGTAATCTGTTGTGTGGGTACCAGATTTGATTTCTTTAGATTCACTGTGAATCCGAGGTATTGTAGAAGATGCTGCACAAAAGCTAGATGCTGAAGTAGAGTGTCTTTGTCGTCCGCTTGAATAAGACAGTCATCCAGATAAGGGTATATTTGAATCCCCTTCTGTCTGCAAAATGCCATTATTGGTGACAGGCACTTTGTAAAGACCCTGGGTGCAGTAGATAGGCCAAAGGGCAGCACAGAGAACTGGTAATTCTTCGAGCCCGCTTTGAATCTCAGATACCTTCTGCACTCTCGCCTTATAGGAATATGCAGGTAAGCTTCCTTTAAGTCCAGAGTCACCATCCAAGCATTCTTGCCCAACATAGGCAGCAGCTGTTGCAGAGTGAGCATCTTGAATTTTGGTGCATCTAGGAAGGTGTTTAGTACGGAAAGGTCCAGGATTGGTCTCCACGAATTTTCCTTCCTGGAAACCAGGAAAAGTCTTGAATAAAAACCTTGCCCTATTTCTAAATTTGGTACCAATTCTATGGCCCTCATAGCTAAGAGGGACTGAACCTGCAGTTGTGCCTCTGCCCATTGATGATTCGGCAGATCTGGCCAACCGTTTGGTCTTGGCAAGGTGTGGAAATGAAATCTGTAACCTCTTGAGACTATGTCCAGAACCCATTTGTCCCAGGTTATGCGGCCCCAATTTTGATAAAAAAGAGAAATCTTTCCTCCCAAAGGTGCTTCCAGGAGAGGAGCCCCTGGAACCAGAAAGGGAGAGTCATAAAGACTGTTTCCGGTAGGGTTGAGACTTATCTTCACCATGTTTGGGAGAGGGGGCAGGCCACTGCCTATTCCTAAAAAGGGTTTGTGCCTGTCCCCTACCTCTGGAACGCCTGACTCTGCTTCTCTGAGGCCTGTCTGAGCTCGGAAAGGACCAAGGTTTAGCTGACCAGTGCCTGCTAAATCTAGGAGGTTGCACCTGTAGAAAATCCTTAACTGTCTGCATGGATTTGGGTTTGACCTCCATTTTCTTTAATACCTCTTCAGCCTTGGCCCCAAACAAAACATCGTGCTGCAAAGGGGCATCCAAAAGTTTGGCTTTAACCTGATCCAGCAAGCTTTGTTCCTTTAACCAAGCATGTCTTCTAATAACTGCGCCAGTTATCACAGCCCTACAAGAAGCTTCCAAAGAATCAAAACCACAATGCTGGGTATGTTTACCCACTTGTTCAATAGCATGCAATAAATCCTGTAACTCCTTGTCATCCGCACCAGTAGAAACAGCTGACATCTTTTGTTGAAATACAGACAAAAGGTATTGCTGATACTTTAGCATATGAAATTGACAGTTCAAAGCTCTAATAGACAATGTAGCAAAAATATAAACTTTTTTCCCCATCTTTCCAAAGCCCTGGACTCTCGGTCAGAGGGAAGAGGATGTTTAGCAGAGGCCGCCTTAACACCCCTAGGGCCCTGAGAAATTGTTTCCAGATCAGGGGAAAGATTCTTAAAAAGAAACTTGTGAGAATCTGGAACCCTATAATACCTATCTGGTTTGACCGGAGTAGGGGGAAAAGAATCAGGAGAGAGGGAAGCTTCTGAAAAAATATCATCTACAATGTCCAATACAGGAGGAATAGCAAGAGGCTTATGCTGAAGGAGAAGAAGAAAATCCCTAAGTCTTTTCTTGGTTTCAGAGAATTCCTGCCCTTCCCAGTGAAAATGCTCCCTCATATCATGCAAAGTTTCACCAAAAGAATACTCCTCTGGAGGAGAGGCTGAAGGAAAGGAATCTTCAGCATCAGAATCCTCATAAGGAGGAAAGGAACAATCCTGCTCAAGGGAAGAAGCAGAAGAAACAGAAATGTGGACTGAAGAATCATAATCGGACTGTAATCTAGGCTTTTTGTCAGGAGGGGGATGAGAACCCCTGATCATAGATAACAAATCTTCAGCCATCCTAAGCATCTGCCTTTGAGGCCTAGGACCCTGATCACAAGGCGTTGGTGCTTGCCATTTCTTTTTAGCTGGAGCCGTAGTCATTGTCTTAGAATGCAAAACTGAATCCATATTTACATGAAGCTGTGAAGGCCTGAAAACTCCCTCAGAAGCCGGTACCTGCCTACCGGCTCCGGACCTAACTGAGGGAGTAGTAACCGAAGGTCCATTCCCTGACAATTCTGAAGGCCTCATCAGCTCCATACCGAAGTTGGTACAGGCAGTTGGTTCAAAAGAGGCGGATGACAGGGGCTGCAAAGGCACCTCACTGATGACCGATGAACCAGCAACTGGCAATAACTGAGTAATATCCTCTGCTTTGGACCTTGGAGGCCTGTCTTTATCTTTGCGCCTCTTACACACACTAGAAGCTGGAAAAGAATCCGAAGACTTATTATAATTAAACCTTTTACCAAAATAGTAGAAGGCAAAGTTGTACCTACGCCTAATAGTACGCTGATTAAATCTAGCACAAAACCCACAATTAGCAACATCGTGGTCAGGCCCCAGTCAGGGAATACAATAAGAGTGAAAATCCCTATGAGGTATTTGTTTCCCACAAGAAATACAATTATTAACTTTTTCTGACATCTGACTGGAGCAAGAAAAAGACCTCCCCAACGGGGTACTTATCTTAAAAAACAAAAAATCCTGGATGTAAATCCAAAAAACAGACAGGAGTAGGCCGACCGGCATCAGCGAACTGCTCAGGGTACTACGCGGCAAGAAAGACTGGGGTAATGGTGTCGGCTGAGGTCTTTAT
Organism: Protopterus annectens; assembly: GCF_019279795.1. NCBI lineage: Eukaryota > Metazoa > Chordata > Ceratodontiformes > Protopteridae > Protopterus > Protopterus annectens. Next base: position 142,154,344 of record NC_056746.1, read on the forward strand.
ACTTCCTGGCGCATTGACGTCAGGATAAAAGCGACCTCAGCTGACGCCCAATCCAGACTTTGGGATTCTGGCCGATCAAGGGCTGCTGCTGGCAGGAAGAATCCTACAGTCATGACTGCAACAGTGAACCACGAAGGACATCTTGTTTTGAATCACAAAAGATGCATATGGAGGTTATGGGAGTTAGACTTTGGTCAATGGCATATAGCTTGTGTACCTTTTTTGGGTAAAAGGTAGAAAAGGATTTCATCATCTATTCTGTTTTGTAATCAAAAGATCATTCTATTGTGTGAAAATATCTGAAATGACCTGCTCTCCCCAATACACACACACACACACACACACACACACACACACACACACACACACACACACACACACACACACACACACACACACACACACACACACAAAACACACACACGCACACACACACACACACACACACACACACACACACACACACACACACACACACACACACACACACACACAAACACACACGCACACACACACACACACACACACACACACACACACACACACACACACACACACACACACACACACACACACACACGCACACACACACGCACACACACACACTGTGGTTGAATACAAAACAGTCTGATACTAGACACAGACAAATGGTGAGTTAAGTTTCCTCTCATCTTATCACTGGTTCAGCACATGTACCATCACTTTTGAGCCACACCTTAATGGTTTCAGTTTTCTTCTGCCAGATTCTATAATGTGCTATCTATACTTTCTATCCAAAGTATTTTTAGTTATGACTACAGTCAGTTCATCTCTGCGGTGGTGGTGCTGCGGTAGCGTTGTCACCTCACAGTAAGACGCTGAGCGGTTCGACTCTCAGCTAGAGCGTCTTCTGCGTGGAGACATGCGTGAATGAGTGTACCTTCATTGAAGGTTGTGCATTAGGGCTGGCAACTCAGCACGTAAAAATCAACTGCCAATCATTAGCAGACCGGAGTTCCGCTGTGGCAACCCCTAACCGGGAAAAGCCGAAAGACACAACAACAACAACAACAGTCAGTCCATGATTCCGTGGTGGTGCAGCGGTAGTGTTGTTGCCTCACAGCAAGAGGTTCCCCCGTTCGATTCTCAGCTAGTGTGTGGGGAGTGCCTTCTGTGTGGAGTCTGCATGTCCTCCCCATGGGTCGAGTGGCATTCCGAAAGACATGCATGAATGGGCGTGCCTTCGTTGAAGGTTGGGCGTTGAGCTGGCAACTCGGCACCGTGAAAATCTACTGCCAATCATTAGCGGACCGGAGTTCCGCTGTGGCGACCCCTAACCGGGAAAAGCACGACAACAACTACAGTCAGTCCATGGAGGGATTGTATATTTTCCGAAACAATTACTACATAGTGATGTTTGTATGAAATAGCAGTCAGAATCTGGTAAAGCATGACATCACTTTTCTGTCTGAGTGAAAGGGATCATATTTGCATCTAATGTATGTGTATCTGCAGCATGTCTGGGGGTGAGAATGTCAGGTAATGTGAAGCTTCCTGTCTCATTCAGTGGCTGGAAACATGGGGTCACAATTTAAAACAAGATCTGTACCCAGATAAAGTGCTTTGCACTTGGGTTTTACCTTTCTCCCTGGATAGATTACAAGTACTAGAAAGGGAAATCTTCCATTCCCATAGTGTCTTTTAGACATTCAATTTCCAAGATAAAAAAATATACAAAATTATCACAGATGAATGTGGCTTTACCAAATATCAAAATTCTTTACAGTAAAATGTCTGGGTGATGTGGAAACTTCACTCTTCTTGGAAGATATTGATAGCTGTAGTATCATATGAAGGTCTCTCCAAACACCATTATATTGGGTGACTTCAACTACCCAAACATAGACTGGGAGCATTACTCTAGCTCCAACACCCTAGCCCAAAGGTTCCTAGAATTTATAAACTCAAATGCTATGGAACAACTTGTTACCACTCCCACAAGAGGGGAAAACATACTGGACCTGATCATCACCAACATGGGGACACTATGCTCCAGACCAGAAGTGTATCCCTCACTGGTAAGATCAGACCATAAACTAATCTCACTGGATATTCACATCCTGACCCCACCCCCTGCCCAGAAAACCACAGTGAAAAACTTCTCTAAAGCAAATTTCACATGCCTCAAAACCGAGGCGAAATCCTTCAAAGCCCCCGGGCCTGTGGAAAATACGGCCCAGACCGCAGAATCCTTTATAAACGCATTCTATGAACACCTTCAAGAATGCATGGATCATGCAATCCCAAATAAAACCAAGACCCAGTCCTCCAAAGGCAGACGTCCTGTCTGGTGGACCCCAGCCATAAACAAACTATACAATAGAAGGAGGAAGCTACTACATGATAGAGCAAAATCCCAAAAAGGGAAGGCATCTCTGATCAGTATTAGCAAAAAACTACAGGCACTCATAAAATGGTCTAAGGCCAGCTTCGAGAGAAAAATTGCACAGGACACTAAGGATAATCACAAGGCTTTCTTTAGTTATGTTAGGAACCTGGGTGGGAATTCCCAGATATGCTCAGAATTAGTCCAAAATGACAAAAAATACACCGAGCCCACAGACATTGCCAACATCCTAGCTGACAGGTTCAGTGCAAACTTCTCCCCCCCCCCCCACAAAAGGGCAAATATCTATCCCAGCAGAGTGCTGCCCCCCCTGACATCTCAGATGCTCAGGTAAGAGCCGCCTCCCAAAGCAAAAAACACAGCATCAATGGGACCAGATGGTGTCCCTGGCTGCATCCTACATGAACTCCAAGAAGAGCTAAACCCAAACATAAAACTACTGTTCAGTCTTAGCCTTACTACAGGATATGTACCCAAAGAGTGGCGTACAGCAACAGTGGTCCCTCTCCACAAAGGTGGTGCCTCAACGGATCCTGGAAACTATCGCCCCATAAGCCTGACTAGCTTGGTCTGCAAAGCTATGGAAAGGATCATCATGGACCTCATAAATAAAGATATTGGGGACCTACAGACACTGGATCCTACCCAGTTTGGCTTTGTTAAGGGCAGATCCTGCCTCTTAAACCTGGTTGATTTCTTTGAAACAGTCACCAAGGCCATTGACGAGGGAAGGTGGTCTACACAGCCTACCTGGACCTCATAAAAGCCTTCGATACAATACCCCACTCGGGCATTATAGATAAGCTCACCAGCTTAAATATAAACCCCTATGTCACTAGATGGGTTGCAAACTGGCTCAAGGACAGAACCTACATGGTTAGAATTGCTGGAGCCATGTCAGACTCCAAACCAGTTACAAGTGGCGTCCCACAAGGCTCAGTCCTGGGACCTCTCTTGTTCGGTATATATTTCGCGGTACAGGCCAACACAGAAGGACTGTGGCTGACCAAGTTCGCAGATGACTGCAAACTGGGTGCCATAATCAACTCTCCAGCCGACACAAGCATCCTCCAAAGGGCCTCATAGAAACAGACAACTGGTGCCAGAGCCATGGCCTCAAGCTAAACGCCAAAAAGTGTATAGTCATCCCCTTTGGCAAAAACAAAGTGCCCACAAATTACCACATAGGTGGTAATCCATTAAGTACAGAAGAAGTCATTAGGGACCTGGGGACCCAAGTTGATAGCAATCTCTCATTTGACAACCACGTGGCCAAAGTGGTTAGAAAAACATTTTATATAGCCCACCTAATCATGAAGGGATTCACATCTTAGGTTCATAAGTTCATAGGTTTATACTAGGCTATCTGCCCTAAGGCATTTATAAGCCTAGCCCAAATTATTGTGGCTTACGCCACCCCTTATATGAAAAAATACTGTGCCCATTAGTTTGTTGTGCCTCTGTCCAGCAGTGACACCGAGATGATTCCTGGGGTAAACCTACGATCTCCCATCCACAGGTCTAGATTTCTCTTGAACAGAGTCAGCGAGGTGCTCTGCCTCACATGGACCGGGATTTTATTCCACAGCATAGGGAGTCTCTGAGTGATAAATCTATCCCTCCAGCACGTCCTATTTATATCCGTGCTAAGGTTTAAGTCGCTTGCTCTAGTGGTTTTGGTGGATTTGGATTTTTGAGGTGGAGCATGTCCATTAATTCCGGGTTGGACATGGCCTTGTATGTCAGGCACATGTCACCTCTGAGCAGACAGTATGCGACTGAATAGAGCTGGAGTTTCTTCAATCTGGCAGCATATGACAGATTTTGGAGTCCCTTTATCCTTTTGGTGAGGAACTTTTGGGGTCTCTCCAATTGCTGCAGATGTCGGGTGAGATACATCCCGAATGGGGCATTGTACTCGATCATTGGTCTGATAAGTGAAGAGTACAGGGGAACAATGACCTCACTAGATCTGGATGTGAATCCCTTCATGATCAGGTGGGCAATGTAGAAGGTCTTTCTAACCACTTTAGCAATGTGAGTGTCAAAAGAAAGGCCACTGTCAACCTGGGTCCCAGGTCCCTGATAACCTCTTCTGTGCTTAGTGGATTGCCACCTATATGGTAGCTTGGGGTTACCTTGTTTTTCCCGAAGGGTATGACTATACATTTTTTGGCGTTTAACTTCAGGCCATGGCTCTGGCACCAGCTATCTGTTTCCGTGAGTCCCTTCTGAAGGATATCCGTGTCCGATGCACTTTCCACTATGGCGCCCAGTTTGCAGTCGTCTGCAAACTTTGTCAGCCAAAGTCCTCCCATGTTGGCCTGTACTTCTGAGAAGTAGATGCCAAACAATAGGGGGCCAAGGACCGAGCCCTGTGGGACACCACTTGTGACCGGCTTGGAGTCTGACACATCTAGATCAGGGGAGGTCATCGTACCTCTTTACTCATCCCTCATCAGGCCCATAATTGAGTACAATGCCCCTTTTGGGATGTACCTTACCAGACACCTGCAGCAACTGGAAAGACCCCAAAAGTACCTCACCAAGAGGATCAAAGGGCTCAAACAGATGCCATATGCTGCCCGGTTAAAGAAACTCCAGCTCTACTCAGTGGCATACCGCCTGCTCAGAGGCGATCTGTGCCTGACGTATAAAGCCATGTCCAACCCAGAATTAATGGACATGCTGCACTTCAGAAAATCCAAATCCCGTCGAGCTACGCGCTCGAGAGACTTGAACCTCAGCACTGAAATAAATAGGACATGCTGGAGGACAGATTCATAACCCAGAGGCTCCCTTCACTCTGGAATAAAATCCCAGTCCAGGTTAGGCAGAGTCCCACATTGACTCTCTTCAAGAGGAATCTTGATGAGTGGATGGGAGGTCATAGGTTTACCCCGGCTATCACTTCTGTGTCACTGTTAGACAGAGGCACAGTATACTAACCTCAAAAAGCATAGCAAAATTAATTTAAAATGGGTGGCGAAAGCCAAACACACTTGGCTAGGCTTATAAATGCCCTAGGGCAGATAGCCTAGTATGAACCTATGAACCTATGAACCTAATCACATGTTTTAAAGATCAAAAAAATGCACATCGCATATCCAGTGTATACCTCATTTCATTGTTGTAGATCTAGTGGGATTGATGGTGATGTCTCAGTCTTTGTAAAATAACATCTAAGAAACACAAGACAAGAAAACAATGCAGCACAAAAATGTTCATACAATAATTGATATAGGTTCATAACTTCAATGAAGATTACTAGGCTAACAGCTTAAGGGCCCTTACAAGCCTAGACAATATAACCTGGTTATACCCAATACATGGCACCTTGGGGCAAGAGGATGGCATGGATTTTTGCCTGTGCATTGAGTATCCTACACATTGCCCTACTGATAAGGGACATAGGTACTACCTCAGGTGTGAATTTGCAATTCCCCATCCATTGATGCAAACTGTTTTTGAAGTGGGCCAGGGAAGCAGAAGGGGCAATCTCTGAGACACATATCTGTCTCTCCATGTTTTGTTTGAGTCACTGACTAAGTTTAGATCCCTAGATCTGGTGACCCTTATGTTGTTTGATTTACAAATGTGTAACAGCTCCATCAGGGCTGGATTTGTGAGAGCCTTGTAGGTCAGGCATAGGTCACCCTTTAATAGTCGATAGGAGACAGAGTAAAGGGATAGGATTTTTTGTCTATCCACATAGTTTATGTTGTCTACACCCTGTATCTTCTTTGTCAGGAACCTCTGAGGTCACTCTAGTTGCTGTACGTGCCTAGTCAAGTACATGCCAAAGGCACATTGTACTCGATTATTGGTCTAATGAGGGCTGAGTGCAGCGGGACTATAATTTCCTTGGATCTGGATGCCATTTATTTTATTTATTTTTTTATTTCACATTTGTTGACCGGGCTAGTCCAGCTGGATATATGTCCATTTTCAGTGGAGGCCGGGAGAAAAGCTCCACAAATTACAACAACATAAAAGGTCAAGACAAAGACAATAACAGTATAATTTGGTACATAAGTTTTAACAATTATAGTACAAGCCTAAGATTATATATTTTATATTTCAGTAGGAAAAGGAAAAATGTATCTAAGAATAGATGAATAAGACTAATACATTTGTATTAGAAATGGTGTAGTACAAATCTTTATAACATATTACAAAATTAGATACACCTAGTAATTTATGATAAGAGATACTAAGGTCTCACAAAAACCTAAGAAAGAAAACACTAGAGATCGTGACACCGAGATGATTCCTGGGGTAAACCTACGATCTCCCATCCACAGGTCTAGATTTCTCTTGAACAGAGTCAGCGAGGTGCTCTGCCTCACATGGACCGGGATTTTATTCCACAGCATAGGGAGTCTCTGAGTGATAAATCTATCCCTCCAGCACGTCCTATTTATATCCGTGCTAAGGTTTAAGTCGCTTGCTCTAGTGGTTTTGGTGGATTTGGATTTTTTGAGGTGGAGCATGTCCATTAATTCCGGGTTGGACATGGCCTTGTATGTCAGGCACATGTCACCTCTGAGCAGACAGTATGCGACTGAATAGAGCTGGAGTTTCTTCAATCTGGCAGCATATGACAGATTTTGGAGTCCCTTTATCCTTTTGGTGAGGAACTTTTGGGGTCTCTCCAATTGCTGCAGATGTCGGGTGAGATACATCCCGAATGGGGCATTGTACTCGATCATTGGTCTGATAAGTGAAGAGTACAGGGGAACAATGACCTCACTAGATCTGGATGTGAATCCCTTCATGATCAGGTGGGCAATGTAGAAGGTCTTTCTAACCACTTTAGCAATGTGAGTGTCAAAAGAAAGGCCACTGTCAACCTGGGTCCCCAGGTCCCTGATAACCTCTTCTGTGCTTAGTGGATTGCCACCTATATGGTAGCTTGGGGTTACCTTGTTTTTCCCGAAGGGTATGACTATACATTTTTGGCGTTTAACTTCAGGCCATGGCTCTGGCACCAGCTATCTGTTTCCGTGAGTCCCTTCTGAAGGATATCCGTGTCCGATGCACTTTCCACTATGGCGCCCAGTTTGCAGTCGTCTGCAAACTTTGTCAGCCAAAGTCCTCCCATGTTGGCCTGTACTTCTGAGAAGTAGATGCCAAACAATAGGGGGCCAAGGACCGAGCCCTGTGGGACACCACTTGTGACCGGCTTGGAGTCTGACACATCTAGATCAGGGGAGGTCATCGTACCTCTTTACTCATCCCTCATCAGGCCCATAATTGAGTACAATGCCCCTTTTGGGATGTACCTTACCAGACACCTGCAGCAACTGGAAAGACCCCAAAAGTACCTCACCAAGAGGATCAAAGGGCTCAAACAGATGCCATATGCTGCCGGTTAAAGAACCCCAGCTCCACTCAGTGGCATACTGCCTGCTCAGAGGCGATCTGTGCCTGACGTATAAAGCCATGTCCAACCCAGAATTAATGGACATGCTGCACTTCAGAAAATCCAAATCCCGTCGAGCTACGCGCTCGAGAGACTTGAACCTCAGCACTGAAATAAATAGGACATGCTGGAGGGACAGATTCATAACCCAGAGGCTCCCTTCACTCTGGAATAAAATCCCAGTCCAGGTTAGGCAGAGTCCCACATTGACTCTCTTCAAGAGGAATCTTGATGAGTGGATGGGAGGTCATAGGTTTACCCCGGCTATCACTTCTGTGTCACTGTTAGACAGAGGCACAGTATACTAACCTCAAAAAACGCATAGCAAAATTAATTTAAAATGGGTGGCGAAAGCCAAACACACTTGGCTAGGCTTATAAATGCCCTAGGGCAGATAGCCTAGTATGAACCTATGAACCTATGAACCTAATCACATGTTTTAAAGATCAAAAAAATGCACATCGCATATCCAGTGTATACCTCATTTCATTGTTGTAGATCTAGTGGGATTGATGGTGATGTCTCAGTCTTTGTAAAATAACATCTAAGAAACACAAGACAAGAAAACAATGCAGCACAAAAAATGTTCATACAATAATTGATATAGGTTCATAACTTCAATGAAGATTACTAGGCTAACAGCTTAAGGGCCCTTACAAGCCTAGACAATATAACCTGGTTATACCCAATACATGGCACCTTGGGGCAAGAGGATGGCATGGATTTTTGCCTGTGCATTGAGTATCCTACACATTGCCCTACTGATAAGGGACATAGGTACTACCTCAGGTGTGAATTTGCAATTCCCCATCCATTGATGCAAACTGTTTTTGAAGTGGGCCAGGGAAGCAGAAGGGGCAATCTCTGAGACACATATCTGTCTCTCCATGTTTTGTTTGAGTCACTGACTAAGTTTAGATCCCTAGATCTGGTGACCCTTATGTTGTTTGATTTACAAATGTGTAACAGCTCCATCAGGGCTGGATTTGTGAGAGCCTTGTAGGTCAGGCATAGGTCACCCTTTAATAGTCGATAGGAGACAGAGTAAAGGGATAGGATTTTTTGTCTATCCACATAGTTTATGTTGTCTACACCCTGTATCTTCTTTGTCAGGAACCTCTGAGGTCACTCTAGTTGCTGTACGTGCCTAGTCAAGTACATGCCAAAGGCACATTGTACTCGATTATTGGTCTAATGAGGGCTGAGTGCAGCGGGACTATAATTTCCTTGGATCTGGATGCCATTTATTTTATTTATTTTTTTATTTCACATTTGTTGACCGGGCTAGTCCAGCTGGATATATGTCCATTTTCAGTGGAGGCCCGGGGAGAAAAGCTCCACAAATTACAACAACATAAAAGGTCAAGACAAAGACAATAACAGTATAATTTGGTACATAAGTTTTAACAATTATAGTACAAGCCTAAGATTATATATTTTATATTTCAGTAGGAAAAAGGAAAAATGTATCTAAGAATAGATGAATAAGACTAATACATTTGTATTAGAAATGGTGTAGTACAAATCTTTATAACATATTACAAAATTAGATACACCTAGTAATTTATGATAAGAGATACTAAGGTCTCACAAAAACCTAAGAAAGAAAACACTAGAGATCAATAGATAGAGTATAGAAGAACAGCAAACAAGGATGGATTTCTAGTGTTATTTAACACATAGGTTGTGATACTATATGAAGGTGTTTGATCATTCCACAGTATATACTTATTTACATGAGAAAAAATCCTAAGGAAGATTAAGCTCACTAAAAATTGGTAAGACAACACAAGATCATGATAGGCTAGGAATTGTGGGAGTCTAGTTAATAGTTAGGTACTTAGTCTGGGTTAACACAGGGGCATAACCAGTGTGATTTGAGGTAGGGTTTAAGCTTGCTTTTAAATAAGCTGACAGAGGATATTGAGGTTAGCTGGCTTGGGAGGATGTTCCAGGCTTTACCTACTGTATTGGAGAACAAGGTGTCACCAGCTAAGTTGTTGGATTTTGATATTTGTACAAGTAGGTTATTAGCTGAGCGCAAAGTCTTGAGGTTATTATAGGGGATGACTAGGGATGTAAGTATGGGTGTATTTTGAGGTAAATACAGGATCTTATGGGCTACTATTAATTGATTGAAAAGTATTAAATTTGGCAGCTCTAACCATCCTAACTGATTCAGATTGATACAGTGATGAGTTCTATAGGAGGACCCAGCTGCAAATCTGGCAATATTGTCGTAGGAGGATGTAAGTTTACTCAGATTACTTCTACATATTTTGGTATAAATAGGGGAGGCATACAGCAAGGTAGAGATGAGGTGGGTACGAGCAATAGTAACCCTGGCTGGAGGTGTAAGAAAGGGTTTTATTCTATAGAGGGAACCTAGTTTCTTGTTTACTATTTTTATGGTGTTGTTAATGTGGGGTTCAAAGGACAAGTTGTTATCTATTAGTACCCCGAGTAGTTTGGTGGTTGGTTCAGGAGATATTATAGTTCCATCATTTGAAGTAATAGTAAAGTTAAGTGGGGAGGTTCTGGTGGGGGTAAATAGTAGCATTTTGTTTTTTGGGGTTAAGGATAAGACGTCTTTGTAGGAGCCAGTTTTCAACTGTACTAAAGGTCATTTGGGTTAGTGACTGAAGTTCTGATTGAGAAGCAGCAGCGCATATGAGTGTGGAGTCGTCAGCGTATTGGATACAGTCAGCTTGAGGAATTACAGAATGAAGGTCATTTGTAAAGATGGAGAAGAGTAATGGGCCTAATATAGATCCTTGCGGGACCCCTAGAGTGACTGGGACATGGGAAGATAAAGTATTTTCCCATAGTATGGCCTGTTGCCTGTTATGTAGGTATGATTGGAACCACTGTATAGTATGGTTGTCCAATGACAGGTTTTTGAGTGTGTCTATAAGGAGGTGGTGATTCACCATGTCAAATGCTTTGGACAGGTCAATAAAAACAGCTGAGGATAGAGTATCAATATTACGATTGCTGTTAATATGGTTAGTGAAGGATAAGAGAGCAGAGGTGGTGCTATGAAATGGTCTAAAGCCATGTTGACAGGGTGCTAATAAATTGTGATCGAGTAGGTAGGTTAACAGTTGTATGTGTATACATTTCTCCATTATTTTTGCCAAAGGAGATAGAATAGCTATGTGCCTATAATTGGACAACTCTTTGGAGTTACCGCCCTTATGCAGGGGAATTATGTGAGAGACTTTCCAGATTAGGGGAATAGATCCTTCAGAAATAGTTCTGTTAATTAGGATGGATATGGGGTAGGCTATGACTTTAGCAGCTTTTTGCAGGTATTCTGCAGGTAATTTATCAGCAGACAGAGTAGTGGGTTTAAGTTTCTGTATGAGATTACAGATAAGTGAAGTGGGCACTGGCTGAAAATGAAATTGATGAGAATTATTGGTAAAGGTTGTGGCAGAGCCTGGGATGCTAAGGGATAGCTGGTTGGCTAGGGATTGTATGGTTTCAGTGAAAAAAGTATTAAATGAGTCAGCTATTTGGATGGGATTGTTGTGATCAGAGCCAGAGGGAGAGGGAGTACTTGAGCATTCAGGGTGTAGGAGGTTATTGATACTTCGCCAGAATTTTTGGGGATTATTTTGGTTGGTTTGTTGTAGTTGGTAGTAGTAGTTTCTTTTATCGGCTAATATGGCTTTTTTTGTTTCATTTCTTAGCTGTCTGAATTGCAGGTGGTCTGAGGACCTTTTTGTTGAGTGCCATTTGGCCCATTGTTTATTTCTTTGGAGGAATTTTTGTTTGGTCGTTTTGGTGAGCCATGGTGCCGGTTTGGTTCTAATTCTAACTTTGCGTAATGGGGCATGGCTGTCTAAAATGGTTAGAAATTTAGAGTTAAAGTATTTCACGGCATTATCTATTGGGAGGTATTTCAGGGGTGACCAGTCACAGGTGACTAGATCAGCTTGAAAGTGAGCAGGGTTAAAATTTTTGGTAGTGCGAATAGTTCTACAGATGGCAGAGTTTAGGATGACAGTTTTTGTTCTGATTAAATAGGTAAGCAAGTGATCACTTATGTCCTCAGGGAGGGTGCCTGTTTTATAGTTTAGTTGAGGGGTATTAGTGAGTATCCAGTCAAGGGTACTAGTTTTGTTGTTAGTTTTATTGGTGCGGGTTGGGGATGTTATAGTTTGGGTAAAACCATATAAGATGATATGAGTAGAAGGCTGCTCAGATATACAGGAGTTCCAGTTAATGTTAAAATCTCCAAGTATAATGGTTTCTTGGGGCTAGTTACTTGAGAGCCAGCTGAGGATAGCCTCTAATGTGTTGATGTTATTGCCTGGGGGAAGATAGACACATGATAGATATATGGCTTTGCTTTTGTTAAGCTGAACCTTAGTTAGAAGAATTTCTGCATTGTTGCAAAGTGGAGGTTTGGAGTCTAACAAGGTAACTTGTAATCCATTCTTATAAAGTATGGCTACGCCTCCTCCTTTTTTAGTGTTACGGTCACGTCTTATGATATTATAGCCAGGGGGTAGAACTGCACTGTCTTGTATTGATGGATTAAGCCATGTTTCAGACAGACAGAGGATGTCAAAGGAATAAACATCAATAAGGGCATGCAGGTGAGCTATTTTGTTACTGATGCTACGAATATTAAGATGAGCTATCAGGAGAGAGTTGGGGGGCTTGGTAAGTGTCTGTGTGATTGAATTTGTTGGTGTATCAGGCTGTGTAGCTGTGATAGTGGTAGGACCTGGGTTAGGGTGTATATCACCATCTAACAGGGAGTGGACCTGAACTTTTAGGATGAGTTGTAGAAGTTTAAAAATTAGGTTCTTATTTTTTCTAGCTAGTGGGTTACATTGAGAGATGTGATGGAGTCTATGAAATATGGCTGCTGAGTACTTAGCTGAGCTGGGGAGGTTGCTAACACTATGAGTGGAGCTGGGGGTAAGGACAGAGGTGTATGTGATGTGGGTATGCAGTCCTAGGAATCTATGGTGTTCATAGAGAGTAAGTAGATAGGGAATGATAAGTATAATTAAGAGTAGTAATAAAGTCAAGGGTTTACAGGATCCTTGAGCCATTTGTTTAGATTAAGGTGGTTAAATGTAGGGATATTTGTGGATAGAGTGGTAGGGTAATGGATAAAGGTAAATGAGTGATGGTTCTTTAAGGGGGAGGAGATAGGTGTAAAGTGAGAATATAATAGAGGTAATAGCACTTTAAGGGGAGGAGTTAGAGGTTGGTGCTAATGCATAGGGGTGTGGCAGTTAGAGTATAAGTTTAGGACCACTGGGGGCAGGTGATATTTGGGGGCAGGGTAGGGGAGCAGAGTGAGCCCGCAGGGCGAACGGAGTGGGATGAGCCACAGAGGAGTTCACCCTAGGAAAACAATCAGAGGAGCAGTAAGCAAAGGTAAGTAAAGCAGCAGAGGGTAAGGTGGCACAATGCCTTGATAATAGAATATGCAGAGAGAGTTGGCAGTGAAGAATATTAGAAGAAAGAAAGAATAGAGTGGGAATATTAGCTCTTCCAGAATATTAGAATCCAAGAGCCTGTAAGTTACTTAAAATTGGAGTCAGAATGGTGGTCTAAAGGAAACTATTGCCCTCTAGTGGACAAAAGCTGTATAGCAGAGGCAATATATACTGAGAAAAGAGTGCAGGGCAGTAAGTATGCTATAGAGGATTGAAGAGCAAGAACAGTAAACATACTTGTAGTCTAAGAAGGGGGAAGGTGTGACAGGTATGGGAGCAGATAGTAAAGGCTGCCGGCTGTCCTGGCTGGTGAAAGTAAACTTATAACCTAGGATATCTCACACTAATTGTCTTAAGACTTTGGTTTAAAGTACGTACTTTACTTATAATTAAATTCCCTTGGGGACTGTAGCAGAGAGGAGGAAAGGTTCAGTTCCTTAGTTAGGGGAAACCGCAGTGTGTTGAGGAGAATAGTTGTTTTCAGCACGCAGGGCAAGTTCTCCTTAATACTGGGAAACCAGGTTGAGCAGCTGGGAATATAAAGGGAAAAGAGAGACAGTCATACCTTTACTTATAACTTGTGCCACATAAAAGGACTTCCTCACCATTGTGGACACATGGCAGTCAAAGTTCAGGCTAATATCTATTTGTGTACCTAGAGCTCTCACCTCTGAGTCAACTCTTAGGGGGTTTCTACTAATGTTGTAATTTGCAGGGGTATTTGATTTCCCAACAGGTATGATAATGCATTTTTTTCACATTTAGTTTAAGGCCATGGTTCTGGCACCAATCATTTGTCTGAGCTAGTCCCTCCTGAAGGATATCTACATCACTGGGGGATTCAATGATTGCCCCCAGCTTGCAGTTGTTGGGAAACTTTGTCATCCAGAGGCCTTCCACATTAACCTTGACTTCAGAGAAGTATATTCTGAACACAGTTGTCCCAGCACTGAGCTCTGTGGCACACCACTAGTAAATGGCCTTTTGCTGGATCTGGTTTCACCCACTTTAACCACGTGTCCTGTCCATGAGCCAATTGGCTGTCCATCTGGTGATGTAGGGATTTATGCTCAGTTTTGGGAGTGTAGTTTTAATACTTGAGTGGGGAATTCTGTTAAATGCCTTGGCAGGTAGACTTAGGCAGTATGTACCATTTTACCCTCATCCATGGCCTTAATGACTTTCTTAGAGAAATCCATCAGATTCACTAGGCATGACCTACCCTTGACAAAGCCAAGTTTGGTCAGGTCCAGTGTTTGGAAGTTTCCTATGTCATTATTTATCAGGTCCATAATTATTGCTTCCATGGCCTTACATATAAAACTAGTCAAACTTATGGGTCTGTAATTTACAGGGTCAGTAGATGGTCCCTTTATACAGAGGGATGACTGTTGCTGTCCTCCACTCTATTGGGACAAAGCCAGTCTGGAAGCTTTGGTTAAACAGAAATCCTAATGGGCCTGATAAGTCCTGATTTAAGCTGTTTAAGATGCAACCTGTTATATCGTCAGGCCCCATTGAAGCAGTGATTTCAGCTTTAGAGAATACAGTAGCAACCTGTTATTTGATGATAATTGTCAGGGGAGTGGTGGAGATTATTTCTTGAGGGAGAACTGTGGGTGATAGGGATCTGAAATTTGAGCTGAATTTGTAAGCCAGCAGATTAGCTATATCTTCTGGCTGATATAGGTGGTGCCATCTACAACTAATTCCGCACATTGTTGGGTGTTGCCCTTAAGATTGCGGGCATAACTAAAAAATGCCTTAAGGTTATCCTTAGCTTTGGAGGCTATTTTCACCCCAAAGTCTGCTTTCAGAGACCTGACTAGTTCCCTGACTCACTTGCTTAGACTAACAAGGGATGTTTTGCTCTGTTGTGCATATTCCTTCTTACTTCTCAACAGGATTTTCCTTCTTTTGTTGTACAACTATTAATACCAGGGGTCCATCAGGATGGCTTGTTTTTGCAGTTTGACCTGGGTTTACTTCTGTCTGCCGTTTCAATGCAGTTGTTTGTATGGTTGTAGAAGGCTTTTGTGTACGCCTCTGCATAAGAATTATGCCATCCCTTAATAGGGCATAATTTACCTTAGAGAAGTTCTTAAAGGTTAGGTTGGGGGACTAGTTTTACATTTATTTCAAGGGAAACCACTTTGTGATCTGATCTTACTAGTGAGGACATAACACTGGGGGTGACAAGCACTTTCCTATATTTGTGAGTACCAGATCTAGGATATTTGTTCCCCTAGTTGGAGTGCAGACTAGGTGCTGCAGGGCATTTGAATTTACAAAGTCAAGAAATCTTTGAGGCTGCATGTTAGTGGTCATGTATGCCTCTCAATTAATGGAGGGTTAGTCAAAATCTCCCATGTGTATGGTATTGGACTGGATGATGAGTAATTCTAGTAACTTGAGTTGTGATATATGGGTTTCTTGGTTCATGGTGGGGGAACCATAGCTAGCAAGAATATGGTAATGGATTTTCCCCATGGTTAGTCTGCATACCTCTCAACCTCTTAGAGCAAGAAATCTTGATAAAGCCACAAATAATGGGGGACAAAGGCCCAAAAATAGGGATAACTTTTAATATTGCTCTTACAAACTTAGAAAGTTGATATACTAACAGGTTCTGATTTACTATGAATTTTCTGAAGGCTAGGAAGTCTGAAACTCAAATGTCTACCATTATTTTCTGACTTCAGTCCTAAATGATTTGTCAGTAAACCACAATTTTATCAGAAACAATCCAAAAATATGAGGCAAAATTCTGGACATTCTGTGAAAATCTGTAAAGTTGAGAGGTATGAGTTGAACGTGGAGTAGGTCAAGCATGTCATATTGGTATGTAGATAGATACACCTCCACATTTTGCTGTTTCATGTTCAGTGGGTGTTGGGAATGTATGAAAGACATTATAGCCATGCACTGCCAGAGTGCTTTCCATGGCTTTGAACCATGTTTCAGTAACTGCACAGACATCAGCATTCCTCAGGGTGAGAACTTCTAGGGAGTGCAGTTTCTTGTTGAGGATATAAGCAGTATGGAAGATAACGAGGTCTTTGTCTCACAGACAGAAAGTACAGGGTTAGACTATGACTTTGGGTCATTGACTAGGCTTAAAATGGCCTAAAACCGGGGGTGATTTTTTGTTTGTTTGTTTTTAGATTGTATGTACTTAACACCGAGATTCCATTGATTTGTATTTATGAGGCTTAATATGCTCCTGCAGGACAATTAGCCTAGTATTCACCTATGAATTATAGGAAACCTTGCCCTCTGTAAAGTATAAGGACTTGCTGACCAAACTCCCTAGGATAGGTATACTCAAAATGCAGTCTTCAGTGGAGTTTTTAATCACACACACATATTGACTGGGCAAACTAACAAAGGCCAAATAAATATACCAGATATTAACTGAGTATACCACATCAATCAAAACAGTTTGGAACACATCCAGCTGGAGAAAGTAATATTGTAGAAGACAGGTTGAACTCTTAGGATCTTCCCACTCCTTACTCATGGTTATAACCTCTGTAATTAAGACAGATTACTTTACAATTATCTTTAACCTAAGCGTAAAATCAAACTCTGTCATAGATAACTGAGCCATACTAAAGATGAGGTATACACGTTTGCCTTCACAAAACAAAGACTACTTTTAATAACTATGTAAATGCCATTTTGCACTTATTTAAGTGGTATCTCTGTGCAATAATTGTATAAACAGGTGACCCTGCATTTCAGGTGTTTAGGAGTATCATCTGGTCAGAGAGTTACATTTTGTTAAATGAGAGGTTTATTAAAGTAATGACACATATCTGTACAGTAAAATGGGTGAGTCATGCTTGTAAATGTGTTTCTAAGAAAATAAAACTCAACTAGCGTATACAAGCAGATAACGTCAGGATGCTAGAAGTAAAACAAGTAGGCACCAGAGGCAAGCAGTCCAGTACTAAAGATACCTCTTCTGGTTTCAGTTGTTACATAGTACAAGATCTTAGAATTTTGCTGGATTTCTCACAGATAACACTAACAGTACTAATTTAGCATTGAGACTTCAACTGCATGTGACCCTGAAATAGATAAAGCAGGTATTTATAGCAAATGAGTGAAACCAGGGACTTCCTGGGAGAATATAGTGACATCCTTTCACAACAAAAACTTTTATGAGTGTAGCAGAAGATTTCTGTACCATGAAAATACAGTTTTAAAACTTGATCAGGGGAGTTGGGTACATTAGTAAGACTCATGAAAAAAAGGGTTTTCCAGTACCTGAAGCAGCAATGAATGGTCTTAGGTAATTTTCTGGCTGTGTTTTAAAAAAAGTAAAGCTGGTACTGTGAAAATGACTACTTTAATATAGATGAAGCTGACTATAATATAAATTCAGAAAATAATAAAAAAAGAGAAGGTTTTTGAATTAAAAACTGAAATAGTGGTTTTGGAAAGATAAAAACCAATAGGTGTATAAAAGAATGTAATATGATAAAAAGAGGTCAACTGAAACAGAAAAGTGCCTAAACAACCAGCTAACATACCTGGGAACTCCTCTGTTCATGGGATTTAAGGATTGTAAGCAAATAACATGGTTTCATAGATTAAGGACAAAATCTTAGTCCATAAATTGCAAAAAAAAAAAAAAATGCATCTTTGCCTGTAAATGTATAAAGTATTTCTGTATACTGGTATAAGTACAAAGTATGCTTAGGGATGTTCTGGAGACATGCCACACCTATGGACAGGAGATGATGGAAACATATCTTTTGGGAGTGTACAGAATTGCACCAATAAAAGTTAGAAAGGAACAGGATGGTGAAAAGGATATTTAGGTGTGATCAACAAATAATAGCAAGCATGTTTCTATTTAACTGGGGAAGACAGTCAGTCACTGTCTCTACTAAAGGACTGGCTGCCCTACTATTCTTAGTGACAAAAAAGTCATCACTCAGAAATGGAAAAAATGGATGGACCAGTGATGGAGAAGGCAAGGGAAATTAATGAAAGAGAGATGAAATTAAAAAAAAATAGGATAAAGGTCGGAGCAAGTGTTTACATCAGAAGTGTAGCATCTGGGATAGATAAATGTTGAAGATGAAGAAAGGGAGGGACGAGCGTAAGGAAAGTAGGGAGGAAAAGCGGGAAAATGAGTTGGTGAAGGCAAGGGATTAATGGGAAACAATGTTGTCACCAATTGATTCCACAGAATTTATACTGTGATAGAATTATCTGCATATAGCTAATATTTAATTTGTGTTAGAATGAAAATTGAGATTAGTACAATGTTTAAGAACTTTACAGTTGTTAAGAAAAGATAATATATAAGTATAGTAATGCTGAGTAATGGTGATGGAACAAATTATTTAAATTTTGTGAAGTGATAATAAATGTCACGGGGAAATTAGTAACAATGGTAACTGAGATGCATGTGACTGTAATGTATATGACTAGCAAAGAAACCTTGCTCTTCATAAAATAAATAAATACACTTAAAAACAATATTAGTCAGTCCATGACATTTATGCTTTTCACTGATTTTTCAGTGGCTCTTTTTCTGTGTTTTGCTTTTACTGGAAGCTGTTACACTCTCCATTGTGGTGGTTTTCATGCTTATTAATCAAGAAAATAAATACCTGTTAACTTGTGACATTTTTGTTGCATAAGTGTATTTTATAATATGGAGTGCATATCTTTGCATCCTAATGAGATGACTATAGGAAGTTGCAATTTATCATTTAGCATACATTACTTTTACAGTGATCACTTTCATGTGGTATACATTACTTTTACAGTGATCACTTTCACGTGGTACATTACTTTTACAGTGATCACTTTCATGTGGTATACATTACTTTTACAGTGATCACTTTCACGTGGTATACATTACTTTTACAGTGATCACTTTCATGTGGTATACATTACTTTTACAGTGATCACTTTCACGTGGTACATTACTTTTACAGTGATCACTTTCATGTGGTATACATTACTTTTACAGTGATCACTTTCACGTGGTATACATTACTTTTACAGTGATCACTTTCATGTGGTATACATTACTTTTACAGTGATCACTTTCACGTGGTACATTACTTTTACAGTGATCACTTTCACGTGGTACATTACTTTTACAGTGATCACTTTCACGTGGTATACATTACTTTTACAGTGATCACTTTCATGTGGTATACATTACTTTTACAGTGATCACTTTCACATGGTATACATTACTTTTACAGTGTTCACCTACAGGATAGACCACATACTTGGGGTCTCAGATGTTTGCTTGACATGCATAGACCACATGCCCCTTCCCTTGATTCAGCATCCATACTTCCAACATTTGTAATCCCACTCACTACAAACATGTCTAAAAGAGAATCTTACATTCAGCTCATTCTGAAATTTCTAATAAGTAGAACATTCTAAAATGTAGCACATGGAGGAAATAGATTGTGCACAGATATGTTCACAAAAATCCAAACTCAAATTTTGGTATCTCTGGGCAAAGATTATCAGACAAACCAGCATCTCCTTTGTATTTGTTCAAATTAATAATACCAGAAAGATAGCCCAACCAGCAGAAAAGGAAGGGAGAAAAAAAAAAAGAGTCACGAGTCATTTAAGGGTACTGTGGGAAGCATCACTTGAGGACAGAGAACCTTTAAAGAATAAAGACAATTAAGAATTAGGGAACTAAGAGAACCAGTTTCAAATAAAAAGATAATGACAACAACACAACAAACTGTTTTAACTAAGTTTGAATGGCAGAATGTCAAGGCAAATTATGAAATGAATAGCCCTTTGCTAGAAGTACATGCAATGTCCACTACCTTTAGGGGAGTTGAGAGAAAGGGGACAGTAGATGTTGTAACACCAAAACTACATAATATTTTTCTGCTGTTTTAATATTCCTTTGCCTTCTGCCTGCTGACCATCAGCCCACTCTAATAGGATTTGAGCCTATTTATTATTGAGGGAGTAAAGGGTCTCCCTAATTTAGCAGGGGTAAGAGCTGACCAGAATGATCTGTAACATACCTCTCGACTGTACAGATTGTTGGCTCATATTTTGGTCTGTTTTTAATAAAATTGTGGTTTTCTGGCAACTCATTGGTAAATCATCAAAGACTGAAGTCAGAAAATAATGACAGACTTTTGAGTTTCTGACTTCATACACTTCAGAAAATTCATGCTAATATAAAACCTGTTATTCTATCAACTTTCTATACCCATCAGAAAATTTATGCTAATATAAAACCTGTTATTCTATCAACTTTCTAAGTTTGTAAGAGCAATATTTTAAAATTGCCCCTATGTTTGGGCCTTTTTCCCACCATTATTCACAGCTTTGTCCAGATTTTTTGCTCTAAGAGATTGAGAGGTATGATCTGCAATCCAGATGGACATGATGGCTGCTTGTGCCAAACCCTGCCTCTGTGCCTCATCTGGTCTATGGTCACAGGCAGTATGCTTGTCCCAATGGTCTGAGAGTCTAGCCTCACTACCCTAGAGGATACCCCCTGTGTTTTAAGTAAAGATCCTAAGTGACCCAGGTCAGACAACAACCTAACATCACACAGCTGCATCATTCTTCAAGGAATGACCTAAGGGTAATAATCAGCCTAATCCCACTTCTGGATGTTGACATACACCTGCATCTTTGTGGGGACTTGCAATACATCCCATCTGCATTTGTTTACTTCCAAGCATACACAGATCAGGATACTGTCCCTAGGTTAGTGAAACCAAACATACACCCCAGACTAGGTGCTGCATACTAGATGCCTTCATGCACATACTGTGGTGATCACGCTGCCATCTTTTTTCAAGATGGGTGACAGAGTAACCACCACTCTCCTACCCTATCCTTGTCTGGCTCCTATGTAGTACGAGCTGCTACTCAGACTTGGGTAATCTGGGTTGTAGTCAAGGCTTTACCTCTCTGTGCCACAGAACTTGGGTCCAAAACTCCAAAGATAAAACAATAGACTTGGATATGCATGAATTTATAAATCTGGCTGAAGCACTGAGCAGATGTGAACCTGGGGAATACCCAGGGCCATATCGGGCAATGTTAGAGGAGCTAAGTATATGGCTTGACTAAAAGAATGCTTCAAACTTGGTGGGGGGGTCAACATCTTTAATTCAAGTAACTAGTGTTATTTCCAATAATATGAAAGGTAGAAAAATGGCTTGGGATACCCAAATCCCTGGGCCATTACTGCTGAGGTATGAACTGCTTTAGAAAAAGTAAGAGACACTTCAAAATAGTCGGGACTAAAGTTTATCAAGTCACACTTCAGAAATGAGAGGCACTAAATCAGTTCTTTTCAAAACGGCATTATGAATTTAGACAACATTCAGGCATTTAAGAAACAGATATTTGACACCTTTCTATCGTTAAGCACATCAGCGCTAGAGTCCTGATTTCTCTCTGACACCACCAGGTCCATGGTTCAATCCTGAGCCTTGATCATTGAGTGTACGGAGTCTGCATATTCTCCTTGTGTCTGCATGTGTATTCGGGGGTACTGCAATCCTCCCTCCTACCTTCCATTATTTTGCTGATTAAAACAGTATTCTAAATTGTAAATACATATTGCATCTTCTCTTATGGATGTGGTCTGGCCTAAGTGATGGCTGTAATGCACTGGAAATAGACAAGTTCACTTTCACAGGTAAAAAAAATAACCAATTAAATTAAAACTTAATAATCTTTAAGCTGCAGACTGTGACATCCCCTTCAATAACATATGCACACAAAAAGGAGTCAGTGCCTATGGGAAACAAGGCTAAAATTCATTAAATTATTAGTGTCAAATGGAAAATGACGTACGAGTCTCATTTACAGGAGGAATAAAAAGAGTCAATAGTTATGACAAATGAAAGAGGAAGGAAAGAATGTAGAACATAAATTCATAGCCGGCCTTAGGCATAGGCCAGCTAGGCGGCCGCCTAGGGCGCCGCTCTAGTAGGGGCACTTTTCCAGTATTTATTTGGTGTAGGTAGACCAGGATGGGGGCACCAGCTGACCTAAGGCCGCTCCTGCATAAATTAGTTCGGTACATGTGGTCAGAGATTGTGAGATGTAAGCAGGAGGAACAGAAGATAACAGAGAAGTGATAGCTGAAAGAGAAGACAAAGGCTGCTGTTCATCAAAGCTTACTATGAAGAGGAAGCCCTAACATGGCCAGTTTGGCCATCATAGTTACCTCTCAACTGTCCAGATTTTCGCAGACTGTCCTGATTTTTGCCTCATATTTTTGGTGTGTTTCTCATAAAATCGTGGTTTTCTGGCAAATTATTGAGGAGTGGTGAACGCTAACAACTGATGGGCAGATATATGTGTGTGCGTGTACGCGCGCACGCGCATGTCTGTGTGTGTTTGACTATGTGTATTTAGGGAGGTGCCATTGTCAAAGTGATGCATGGGTCACTACCGAGAGCACAACCTTCATTAGGTCAGACAGCACCAGTATTAGCTACAGTTTGATTCATACTAATAAGCTAATAGTGAAGTGTTTCCTCAGTGTGGCCACAGCTATCTCTGAAACACATTTTTTATCTGTTGCTGTAAGTGACCTATCTGTGGTAGTCAATTACTATGACCAACCAGTGAACTTTGTTCTTAGTTGTAGGGAAAAAAATATTAAACACAGAATTCAGTGATGAAAAATGCTGACGGTAAGTGCAGGGGTAAGGTTACATAAATTTGAACAAATATTATTATAACAAGGCAAACAATGGAAAACACTGGCTACAGAAGAAATATATGAAGAGACTGGAGCAGAAAATCATTGGAGGGTTCCACCAACAACAGCCTCATTCTATTCTGATTCGAAGGAATCACCACAAATAGATATCCTGCTTTTAACACAACTATACTGTCATTCAGAAGGCAGGCCAACAGCAGATAAATATGAACAATGGATTTCTAAGTTATGTCCTTCTAAATACAGGGGTCACTATATCTATAATAAATGAAAACATGCCTATCTCAAAATAGGAAAAATGTTTAAATATCCAAGCAACTTATGAACAAAATGTATAAACAATTAGGACACAGTTGCTAAAACTAAAATAGCTTCTGAAATCATGAATGTGTGCATGTAGAATTGTGACTCACATATCAGAAAAAACTGGCAGAAAATAAAATGAACACAAGGGCATGGTTACAACTAAAGTTATAGAGTGGTAAGGTTACAGCTGTCATGTAGTTGTCAAATAGTCAAAAATATGGGAATCTAGGTAACTGTATTTTACTAGTGACAAGAAAACTTTTAAAAATAGCATCTTACTTTCATCTAAGAATGCAAAGTTGAAATATATTTATGAAATAGATACATTTAGAATACTGTACAATAACACCTTTTATTACAGTATGATGTATCTGTTTATAATATGATATGGGTTAGAATTATCATGTGTGGTTGTAATTGACAAGAGTTGAAAAAAATACTTACCAAGTGAAATAAAGCTGACACATAACCAAATATAGTTAAGTAAAAGAAAAAAAAATAGCAAATGATTACAAGTGAAATTTATGTTAAATGGAGTTCCTGCCAGTAGGCTTTTGCATTGGATCGCATTGCAGCGGGTTAAGGGAATTTGATCTTACCCTGCTGTTGTGCAGTGTCAGAGTTTGTATATGTAATTAACATAGGGTGGGGGGTGCACTGAGGCTTTTCCCTCTGCAAAAAAAAAAAAAAATAGTTTTAATTTTTTTGATGTTTGGTCATTTTACATTTTGATGTAAAATGTTCGCTTTGCCTATGTTCACTCTTATGAGTGTTCGTAGTTTGCCAATACACTCAAATATATATATATATATATATATATATATATATATATATATATATATATATATATACACACATATACACACACACACATATATATATATATATATATATATATATATATATATATATATATATATATATATACACACACACACCCAGACATAAACACACAATATATATTTATATATTAAGATAATGTGAATTGGAGGCTGGTTGTGAGCAAAAGTCAAAGGCTTTTAAGACAGTTACAAAGATTAATTGCTGAGTACATGGAGATGAGATGTCTACAGATGCAAACCATCGACCTTGAGAGTTCTGAGCATTTTTTTTGTCAGGGAAATACAAAATTAAAAGACACAATAGCAAGCACTTCAGTGAAAAATAAAAGAGAGCAGCCTTAATACTTTAATGTATTTAATAGAAGTGTTTAATTTAGTTTTATTTAAAGCGTGCAAATTCTGAAGGTAATGCTACTCAATGCTAGAAGTCTAAACCTCAAAATGCACTCTCTGGAGGCACTCCTAAAAATGGAGAACATCGATATCTGTGCAGTAACTGAGACCTGGTTCAAGGCTCCAGAGAGCACCCCTGCAATACCAGGCTACAACTCTTACCACACTTTTCGGCCACCAAACCTGGACCGAAACATTAAAGGCAGAGGAGTGTCCATATTCACCAAGGATATTCACACCACCAGGCTAGTTGCCAACACAATGCGTCTGAAATTCTCCAGGTGCAACTAACACTAGGTAAGACTGCAATCCAAATTGTAGCTTGCTACAGATCATTGGTTAGGTCTGACCATAAGAAACCTCCATAAAAAACTTCTACAAAGCCAACTTCATGCTACTCATGTCAGAAGTGACAAACTTCATGACACCCATGCAGACAGGAACTGAAAGTTTGACTGCTGAATCCTACACTAAGGCACTGTATGAGCACATCCACTCCTGCATGAATCGTGCCATCCCAAATAGAACCAAGATGCTCTCCTCCAAAAAAAGGAAGCCAATCTGGTGGTCCCCTGCCATAAACAAACTTTATAACAAAAGGAAGAAACTATTGCAGAAAAGAGGAAAACCCCAGGATGCAAAAAACTCTCTTACCAGCCTCAGTAAGAAGCTGAGATCCCTCATAAAATCCTCCAAAGCTAGTTATGAAAATAAAATTGCCAAAGATTCCAAAGACAACCACAAGGAATTTTATAACTATGTCAAGAATCTAAATGGCAATGTTCAGATCTGCTCTGAGCTACACCAGAACGGCACTAAATATACTGATCGCAAGGATATTGCCAATATCCTGGCAGATCAATTCAGTGCCAACTTCACCCCCATCTCACCCCCTAAATGGTCCATCTCAATACCGGAAGATTGACAAATTCTGGTAATAACGGCCACACAGGTAAAAAACACACTTTCCAAAGCTAGGAATACAGCATCCATGGGACCAGATGACATCCCAGGCTGTGTATTACATGAACTACAAAATGAACTGGCACCTCACTTAAGTGTCATGTTTAATCATAGCCTCACCTCAGGCTTCATGCCCACTGAGTGGCGCACAGCTACAGTTATCCCACTCCACAAGGGAGGATCCACCTTGGAACCCGGGAAGTACCACCCCATCAGTCTGACTAGCCTGATCTGCAAGGCCATGGAACGTATTATCATGGAACTTATAAACAAAGACATTGGCAACCTTCAAACACTGGACTCCACCCAGTTTGGGTTCATGATGGGCCGATCTTGTCTCCCGAACTTGATTGACTTCTTCGAATCAGTCTCCAGAGCCGTGGACGAGGGCAAGGCGGTCCACACAGCCTATCTGAAGCTCACCAGGGCCTTTGACACCATCCCCCACTCTGGAATCATAGATAAACTTACTAAGCTGGGCATTAATCCCTATGTCACTCGATGGGTTGCCAACTGGCTTACTGACAGAATCCACACTGTAAAAGTAGCTGACTCCAAATCTAGCTCCAGACAAGTGACAAGTGGAGTACCTCAGGATTCAGTCCTGGGACAGCTCTTGTTTGGCATCTACTTCTCTGAAGTACAGAACAACACTAAGGGACTCTGACTAACAAAGTTCGCAGATGACTGCAAACTGGGAGCCATTACTGCATCCCCAAATTATGTGGATATTCTACAAAAGGGCCTTACAGAAACAGATGCTTGGTGCCAGAGCCATGGGCTAAAGCTCAATGCCAAAAAATGTATTGTTATCCCCTTTGGGAAAAAACATGTACACATGAATTACCACATAGGTGGCAGTACACTAAACACCGAAAGTGTGATAAGAGACTTAGGGACACAGGTGGACAGTGGTCTCACCTTCGATAACCACATTGCTACAACAGTCAGGAAATCCTTGTATGTGTCATATCTTATCACTAGGGCTTTTCATCCAGAAAAAAAGGAGGTCATTGTCCCACTGTACTCATCCCTCATTAGACCCATTATAGAATACAATGCCTCGTTTGGTATGTACCTCTCAAGACATCTGCAACAACTGGAAAGGCCACAGAAATACCTCACTAAAAGAATCACAGGCCTAAAGCAGATGCATTACACTGACCGCCTTAAAAAACTCCAGCTATACTCTGTCGCATATCATCTACTCAGAGGTGATCTCTGCTTAACTTACAAGGCCATGTCAAACCCAGAGCTGTTGGACATCCTACACTTAAAGAAATCCCAATCCCTCAGAGAGACACACTCCAGGGATCTAAACCTTGTCATCACAATGAAAAAAAACATGCTGGAGGGATAGGTTCCTGAACCAGAGACTCCCCATACTCTGGAATACACTGCTCATACCTGTCAAGCTGAGTGCCTCTTTGTCCTTCTTCAAAAGGAACCTTGACGATTGGACGGGAGAAAGGAAATTTACCCCGGGATCATATCAATCGCCCTGCTAGACTGTGGTCGAGGGAAGTAAATAGTGTGGGAAGAAATAGCCAGGGAATTGTTATGGCTAGGCGTGTATAGACCCTAGGGCATATAGTCTAGTACCAACCCATGAACCTATAAGATAGCCAGTGTAGTTTTTGTTAGAGCTAAAAGTTAATATTTTCATAAAGCATACACTCTGTTTTTCACAACTGGGAGGGGAATGCAGATAAGAAAAGAACACACAGCTATCAGTGTAAGTGGTAACACAGGTTGTAATATGGTCTTTAGCATGGGTATCCTTATTTTGAGATTAGGTTATGCCTGTGGATGCACCTTTCAATTTAGGGCAATTGTTCCTATCTGGAGGGATAAACTTCATTTTTTGAAGAAATAAATAGTTTTGTGTGTTTATTGTAAGTTAATAGGGGATGTGAGTGTTTTGGAAATGTATTTAGTTTTTTGAGGGTTTTTATTAAAACAAAAAAGTCTTGAAAAACACGACATAGATTGAGATAGGGATGAATAAACAACTGTATGAAATATCAGCCTGCTAATCATTAGTGTGTCCATGTAACCCAAATGCTGGAAATACACATTCAAAAATATCATATATAATCAATGGGAACAATAACTATTTATCATAGTAGCTATGATATCTATATTATCTTGGAGCGTAAATAGCCTTACAGCTATAGAGAAAAAGGAAAGATTGTTGAATTATATTAAAAAATGCAGAATGAAAATATAAATTGCTACATAACCAAATATCAAAGGCACTCAGAAGGAATAAACAGAGTGCATTGCAATTGCTACAGAAGACACATTTGGAAAGGAATGACCATTTGAATCTGGCATTGGATTTCAGGTGTCTATTCAGCAGAATATCAAGGACAAAGGAAAGGAGAGTAATTATACTAATTGCTAGAGGGGCTCCAATTGTGATAGAAGAGGGAAAAAAAGATAATAATAGTAGATTTGTGGTAGTAAGGGGCTACTGGCAAGGAAGGAGGGTTACACTGGCATGTATTTATATTCAATCAAAAACTGCTATTTTGGAGCTTAAGAAATTTTGGGGAGAAATAATCAACTTTCAGCTGGGAATATTGTTTACATATAGGGATTGAAACTTGATTTCTAATAGTGAGAACATGTCAGGGGGACCTAAAAAGGAAAATATAACAAAAGAGGTTAGATTTCACAAGAAGGTTTTGAAAATATTTGGCATGGAAGGTGTGAATTCAGAAGAAGGAACTCAGGCAGAATTTACATATTCCCAGGGGTAAAATAACTGGGCTAGTCTAGACAGAAATTATATTTCACTGGCATATATGCATTTAATTGAAATGTTTGACACACATCCAATAATTATTTCAGATCATGCACCAATAAAAGCTAAGATAAAAATGCAGGGTAATGATGTAAAAATGAAACACTGGCACTTTCCCACCTACCTATTAAAAAGTGAAATTTAAGGAATGGGTAGTGGAAATTATTCAAATGTTATTAGAAAAGATACAAATATTTTCAGAAATTAATAGCTAGTAAAAACATGGTATCAATAAAAGAGAAAACAATATAGTCAAGAAGTAACATGAATTACTTAGAGGGGATGACAAAGGTTAAAGTATTGCAGAATAAGAGAAATCTCACAGAACAAGAAGAGGAGCAACTGCAGATTATTAAAGACAAAATAAAGGAGTATCTGGATAATATGTATGGTCTTATAAAGATTGCCATTAAGCAACTGATTTTTGATAATAACTCCACAACACGACTTAGGCAGCAGAAAGTACAGAAGGTTGTTGCCAAATGTAGGTTGCCTATAACAAGAAAAATGACCAGAGGTCCTGTAGAGGTTTTAGAACTATTTCAGAAATTTTATGAAAATTTGAATAAAACAGAGAAATTGGGAAATCAAGAAAGAGTGCAAATGAATATTTATAAAAGACTTAGTTAAGCCTGGGTTAGCTGTAGATGAGGCTCAAAAATTAACAGTTAAGACAAGTGGGGATGAGCTAAAAATGATGCATAATTAATCTTCAAGAAAGCTTCTAGGAACAGATGGTAATCTTATGGAAGTTTGGAAGTTAGGAGGAAAGAAAGTGATATAGATCTGGAAGATTTTGTTTAACAGTATTTTAAAAAAGGCGGAAGTACAAGAACCACCATCTTGGAAGAAAGCTGTGGTGCTATATTGCCCAAGGATGGTAAAGATCCTTCAGACACAATTCCATACATTTTCATTTGAAACTATGATTGTAAAGTGTTTATGTCTATATTAGCTAAAAGAATGACACAAGTGTTGCCAAATTTAATAGATGTGGATCAGCAGGCTTTTGTGTTGGGAAGGCAAACATTTGACAACATTAATAGAACAATGATGGTCCAGAGAGAAGCAGAATGTAAGAAAATACCCCTGTTGTTGGTGGGTCTTGATGCAGAGACAGAGTAAGCTGGGATTTTATAAATAGGGCAATGGAAATATTTGCATTCCCTGATACAATAATACGGTTAATTAGGAGGATATATGAGGGTTCAGAGGCAAGCATTAAGGTGGAAGGGTTCCTGTCTGATACGTTGTATCTGAACATTGTGTACCAGGCAGGTGTGTCTTCTTTCACCTCTTATTTGATTTATATTTACAGCCATTTGCCAATGATTTTATTTTGTACCAGATAAATCCAGAAAAGATCTCAGTGTTGTGAAACATTTTGTGACAGTTTTAAGTCTGTTGGGGATATAACATTAATGAAGATAAAACAAAGGCTATAGCAGTACATTGTGCATACCCATATTTATGGGAACATGATAAACTGAAGTATATAGGAGTATGGACTAAAAAGGCTTCTTTTATGGCAGCTAAGGATATGTGGGAAGAAACTAACCAAACGGTAATAAAAAAACTTAGAAACTGGAAGCTCTTGGTATGGACATGGGTTGAAAGATACATGCAGTGAAAATGCTTTTAGTCCTTTAATTTTATAAACTGGTCAGGGATACTTTTTATCAACCAGTGGAGAAGTTGTGAAAAATATTTAATAGAGAGGTGAAGGAATTTATCTGGGAGGGGACGAGTGCAGGAGTTAAGTAGGATAAGCTGATCCTTCCAAAAGAAGGTGGTGGTGGAGGTACCTGATTTGAAGGGATATTTTAGATCTATGCAGTTAAGGCTCATATACATAATGCAAGCAAAAAGTTATAATTCAAAATGGAAAGGAATGATGCTGATGAAGCAGGGGGAAGTTCAAGAAATAAAAACAGAGTGGGATTTTGGATGCAGATGCTTAAGGAGAATAATAGCAACCATACACTTGTTCGA
The DNA here is from genome assembly GCF_019279795.1 of Protopterus annectens. NCBI lineage: Eukaryota > Metazoa > Chordata > Ceratodontiformes > Protopteridae > Protopterus > Protopterus annectens. The sequence goes on from NC_056746.1 coordinate 142,184,637, forward strand.
TTCTCGGCTGGAGTGCCTCCTGTGTGGAGTCTGCATGTCCTCCCCGCGGTCGAGTGGCATTCAAAAGAATGGGCATGCCTTCGTTGAAGGTTGGGCATTGGGCTGGCAACTCGGCACCATAAAAATCTACTGCCAATCATTAGCAGACCAGAGTTCCGCTGTGGCGACCCCTAGCCGGGAAAAGCCGAAAAGACAAACAACAACAACAAAATATTATATTCATAAAGTAGCAGAAAACATTCTAAGAACTAAACCAACATGAGAATGGACTAAGGAAATTTTGCCAATAGGGGTGACTGCAAATAGGGGTTTAGGAAATAGGCAAGAGGGGGCTGGAACTTACTGGAGAAAACTGGCAAAGGAACCAAGCTATTGGGAATGAATAAACCAAGAAGGAAGGGTAATAGAGTGGGATGAGGCCAAGAAGATGCTTGGACTGCAGGCTAGAGAATGCTTTCCATACAGGGAAATGATATCAGAGTATAGGAAAAGTGAAAGTGAGAGGGGAATCTTAAGTGAAAGATCTGCTCTGGTGGGGTTTTAAATCAAATCTAGGACAGAAGCTGCTGTTAAAAGAGGGGATAATTGGTAGGACATATAAAGTTGGTACAATAACTATAAGAATCAATCAGAGGAGGTTAGAAAAGATTGGGAAGAGAAAATGGAAAAGCAATTTATAGGAGAACAATGGGAGGACATATATATGTCTCCCAAATATGCAACAAAGTCTGGAAGGTTAAAGATTTTTGTGTGGAAGTGTTTGCATAGATATTTTTATACTGAAGCAGACATCAAAGATTTTTTTGTAGGTAGCAAATGTTGGCAGTGTGATTGGGAAGAAAGAGGTAACTGGGAACATGCGTTTTGGAAGTATAATAAGTTGGCAGATTTAAAAATTCCCTACGGAGTACTCTGTCAGAAACATTGCATGAGCATATGGCTGTAACTTAGTATATCATTTTTTTGAGCTGGGATACAGGATCTGAATTGCCTAGACATAGTAAGGACTTATTAAGTTAAATTCTGCCAGCTGTCAAAAAAGCAATGATTAGAAAATGGAATTCAAAAGTCAAAACCAACTGTATTTGAGGTATTAAATATTATAAAAGAGATGAAAGAACTGGAAGGAGGATCTTTAGGAATGGGAAGGTGCAAATTACATAGAAATAAATGGAAATTGTGGGAAAAATACAAGCAGAATAACATTCAGGAGGAGGAGGAGGAGGAGTGAGGTTTAAGGGAAGGCAAGAATTCAAGCAATTTATGTAATGTTGGACTGTTGATAATTACAAAGAAAAGATTTGAGTTATTTAAGGTATGTAAATGGAAAAATGCTAATATGGTTTATTTTCTTTTCTGTTAATGTATGTTTGTTATTATTGTTATTATTATATATTGTAATGGGTCTATGTTGCTTAATTTAAATCTCACAATCTCGATCAAGCAACATCGAAACCCATTAAAGCGAAAGTGCACTAGATCGAAAGTGCACTTTTGCAAAAGCTGGTTCTCTGAACCAGAAAAAAACAAAACAAAACTGCTTTAAACAGTATTTTGCAGGGGGGGCAAGCCCCGCTGCACCCGCCACACCCTCCCTACTTAAATATATTAACTCCAAGATCGCACTACAGTGGGGAAAAGGATATATTTTCTTATCCCCACTGCAATGCGCTTCAGAGAACGTTTGATTTAGTGCACTTTCGCTTAAATGGGTTCAATCTTCTAGTTGTTGAGAAAGTGAGGTTTCAACAATCAGAAGTAGATCCATTATAACTGTATAGTTCAATAAAGATATTTAAAAAAAGAATAAAAAATGAAAGTGAGGAAATAAGAATGAAAAGGAAACTTAAAGAAGAAAAACAAAGAAGATTTTAATAATAAACTGGATATTAGTAGTACAGATTGAAAAGGCTTCTGCTATGGCATCTAAGGATATCTGGAAGAGAATAACATAAAAATAATACAAAAAAATGAAAAACTGGAAGCTTTTGGTTATGGACATGGACATTAAGATACAAGCAGTGAAAATGTTTTAGTCCCTTTAATTTTATGTGCTGGCCAGGCATATTTATATCAACCAATGCAGAAGTTGGGAGAGGAAGAGGGCAGGTTAGGTGGGAATAAGCTGATCCTTCCAATAGAACAAGGTGGCTCAGGATTACCTTACACATAATTTGAAGTCATCAGCAAACTTAGTCAGCCACAGCCTCTCTCTTTTGGCCTGAACTTCTGAGAAGTATATTCCAAACAATAGGGGGCCCAGGGCTGACTCATGTAGAACCCCACTGGTGACAGGTCTGCTGGTTGAGGTAAAGTCCTCAACTTTGACTGAGTGTGATCTGTCAGTGAGCCAGTTAGCAACCCACCTGATGGCATAAAGGTTGATATTCAACTGGGAGAGTTTATCAATGATGCCCAAATATGGGATTGTGTTCATAGGTTCATAGGTAAGTACTAGGCTGACGGCCCTGGAGCCAATGCAAGCCTAGCCCAATAGTGTTCCCAGTCATCTGGCTTACCCGATGTTTGTTCGCTGTGCCCCTATCTAGCAAACAATTGAAGTAATTCCTGGAGTGAATTTCATACTTCCCATCCACTCATCAAGATTTCTCTTGAAGCAGGACAGTGAGGTGCTCTGCTTGTCATGAATGGGGAGTTTATTCCAGAGTATTAGAAGTCTCTGGGTTAGGAACCTATCCCTCCAGCAGGTTCTGTTTAATGTGGTGATAAGGCTGAGGTCTTTGGAAAGAGTAGCACGGAGGAAATGGGAGTTTTTCAGATGAAGCATGTCTAGCAAAACTAGGTCAGACATGGCTCTGTATGTCAAGCAGAGATTGCCTCTAAGTAGAAGATATAAGACGGAGTAAAGTTTAAGTTTTTTAAGTCTATCTGCATAAGGCACATGTCTGAGTCCTAAGACACTCTTAGTGAGGAACTTCTGTGGCCTTTCCAGTTTTTGGAGAGGTCTAGTGAGGTACAAGCCAAATGGAGCATTGTACTCTATAATGGGTCTGATGAGGGCTGAGTAGAGAGATAATGACTTTCTTCCTGGATGAGAAACCTTTTGTGATGAGATGTGCCATGTAGAAGGCCTTCCTGACTACAATGGTGACATGGGTGTCAAAGGAGAGACTGCTATCTACCTGTGTCCCTAGATCCCTTATAACACCTTCAGAGTTAAGTGGGTTCACTTTGATATGGTAGTTTGTGGGCACAGTGTTTTTCCCAAAGGGAATGACTATGCATTTTTTGGCATTGAGCCTAAGGCCATGGTTTTGGCACCAGTCGTTGACTTCCGTTATGCCTTTTTGTAGGATGTCCACATCAGCTTGAGAATCAATAGCAGCTCCCAGTCTACAGTCATCCACAAATCTGGTTAACTAGAGTCCCTTGGTGTTGGCTTGAACTTCAGAGAAGTAGATATCAAACAGGAGAGAACCCAGAACCGATTCCTGTGGGACCCCACTTGTAACTGCCCAGTAGTCAGATTTGGAGGTCAGCTACTTTCACCGTGTGGGTTCTCTCAGTGAGCCAGTTGGCAACCCATCTAGTGATGTATGGGTTAATGCCCAGATTAGTGAGCCTATCAAGGATTCCAGAGTGTGGGATGGTGTCAAAGGCTTTGGCTAGATCGAGGTAGGCTGAGGCTGTGCGGACAGCCTTGCCTTCATCCACTGCTTTGATGACAGCTTCAAGGAAGTCTATCAGATTTAGCAGACATGATCTGCCTTTCACAAACCAAAACTGTGTGGGATCCAGGGTTTGAAGGTTCCCTATATCCTTATTTATAAGATCAGTAATAATACATTCCATAGCCTTACAGATCAGGCTTGTCAAGCTGATGGGGCGGTAGTTCCCAGGGTCAGTAGTCGCACCCCCTTTGTGGAGTGGGAGGACTGTAGCAGTGCGCCATTCAGTAGAGACAAAGCCAGAACTGAAGCTGTAGTTGAACAGGGCACTCAGGTGTGTGGTACCAGTTCTTTTTGTAGATTATGTACGGCACAACCTGGTATATTATCTGGTCCCAAGGAAGCTGTATTCTTAGCTTTGGTCAGTGCAGTTTCTACTTGTACAGTCATGATAATGGGGAGTTGGCATTCCTCGGGTATGTGGATGGGCCCTTTGGGGGGGGTGAGGGGGGTTTAAAATTCGCACTAAACATGTCTGCCAAGATATTGGCAATATCAGTTGGTTCAGTATAAGTGATGCCATTGTGCTGTAGCTCAGAGCAAATCTGCATATTATTATGCAGATTCTTGACATAACTAAAGAATGCCTCGTGGTTGTCCTTAGTATCTGTAGCAATTTTGCTTTCTTAACTGGCTTTGGTGGATTTGATGAGGGATCTCAGTTTTTTTACCGAGTTTTCCAATCATTGGACTTTACCCTTTTCTGCAACAGTTTTTTCCTTCTGTTATAGAGTTTGTTAATGGCAGGGGTCCACCAGATTGCCAATTTTTTTTTTTTTTTTTTTTAAGAGGAGAGCTTCTTTGTTCTGTCTGGTATGGCCTTATGTAACTGTGTAAGTGCTCATACAGTGCCTTGGTGTAGGATTCAGCAACCATACTCCCATTCCCCATTTCTATGGATGTCGTTAAGCTTTCCACTTCTGTCCTTAGAAGCTGAAAATTAGCTTTGGAGAACATTTCCACTGTGGTTTCCTTTTTCAGGGGTGGGGGTGGGATTTGGATATCAATAGTGATTAACTTGTAGTCTGATCTGACCAGGGAGGGGTTTATCAAAGGAGTAGAGCAGTGGTCCCCCATGTTTGTAATGACTAGATCAAAAATGTTGTTTCCCCTTGTGGGGGTGAGGATGAGTTGGTCCAAGGCATTGGAGTTTATGAATTCCAGGAAACATTGGGCAAAAGAGTTGGAGCAGGAGTATTGTTCCAACTAATGGAGGGGTAGTTAAAGTCTCCTAGAATAAGGGTATTAGGCTGGACCTTGATGTTTTCCAGAGTGCCCAGGAATGGAGAGAGTGGAGTCCTTGGACACTGTGGGGTATCTGTAGCAGGCTACAACATGGACTGCAGTTTTGCCCAGTGAGAACTGTACCTGAAGTAATTCTGATGCGTTATGTTGGGCAATAAGTCTGGAGGTGTGTGTATCTTTTATGAAGATGGATACACCTCCACCTTTGGGAGTTGGGTCATCACATCCCTTAGGGTATGGTTCAGATTTGGGGGCCAAAAGGTGTAATATGCATTGTAGCCTGGTAGCGCAGGGGTGCTCTCAGAAGCCTTGAACCAGGTCTCTGTTACTGCACAGATGTCGATGTTCTCCAGTTTGAGGAGCGATTCGAGCAAGTGCATTTTGAGGTTTAGACTTCTAGCGTTGAATAGCATAACCCTTAGGATGCGTTTCCTAGCAGATGTTATGGTGGTAAATTTGTCTTCAGGGCATTGCCTAAAAAAAGCACTATATGGGTGACAAGGGCCTTGGCCAGTATCCGGAATCCCAGGGGTGACAGATGCAGGCAGTCTCTGGCAAACCATAGAGGTCTGTCTAATATGTTGTCCCAAGTATACAGATACTGGATCCCCTTAGAATGACACCAAAAACTTAGCCAATTGTTGAAGTCACTCACTTTAGTTTCCGCTTGTACTGTGGTATCACACTTGGTGACAGTAGGATACTATTCAAGGCTAGGGTCATACCTGCCCAGGATACAAAGGTCAGAGAGCTCCTCCATGTCTTTTCATGTAGTTCAGGGAGGTACGTCTTAGGTCACTCACACCAACATGTACGATGACAGACTTGTACTGGCTGTGGAGAGACCCAAGTGCATGCGTTATGTGGCAAATCCTGTCACCTGGCAGGCAGCTGACTGTGACTTTCTCCTTATTCAGTCTAGTAAGTGGGACGTTAGTGTGCCTTACAACTGAGTCACCTATGACTAATGTGTTTGGTATATTGTTTTGCCTTAGGGGCTTAGCTTGAGTGGCACACTGGTTGTGAGGGCTATGTGTCTTGTGGGTTATGCTTGGATGGGATGGTTGCTTGTATTTGTGCCTCTGAGATCTCTGTTTGGGCAGATTTTTTTTTAAGAGATCCTCCTCGAAAGTGGTCATGTGTTGCTATGTGATAGTGGTGTGGTAACAGGGGGGCTATGTGTTGTTTGTGTTGACCTTCTCCTCCTGACTGGCTAACTCAGTCTTGGATTGAGAGAGCGAAGCCTCAAGTTTGGCTATGTACTTGCATCTTTCACAAGTGGATGCATTTGGAGGTAGGAGAAGAGGGTTGTCTGTGTACATGAGGCAACTGCAGCATTGCCTCAGGATGCCCAGGTTCACCAGTTTAACGGGAAAAAGCATCGGAAACTGACCTTTGGTCATGCCTGGAAAAGTGATCAGCTTTTAAGTACTGAGTCATTTATGCTTAGATTAAGTACTGAAGCTTTTTTTTTCCTTTATGGAAAGTTAGAGCTAGTGGCAGTGGGTGAACTTGCAATAAATGCTACAAGACGTTCTGAGCAAGTGCTGGATTTAAGCTCTAATTTGAGTGCTTAGAGGTAAAGGTTTACAAGGTCTAAGGGAAAATTTGAAGAGAAGACTTTAAGGCATTAGTAATGGTTTTACCTTAGCTAAGCTGCGTTGCAGACCATGCAAACACTTTTTTTTGTTAAACAGAAATATGAAAGGGATAGGAATAGCCCAAAATGACTAATAAAAATACAATTTCTGAGCCAAAACCACTTCTTTAGCGACAGATTGCTTATCAGTGGGAGTGGTAAGCTCTGAACAGGCTGACAAACTTCCCTCTATCTCAGTAAGGTCTGGGCAACACAGAAACCTCAATACAGTCCTGAGATCAGCAAATCTGAAATGTGGACTATTCTAGTTACTGAAAGTCGGGAAACTAGCAAGGAGATAGTGTTGTTGCAGTTGTATTTTTTGGAAAAAAAAAACTATTTTAAAGCAGAAAAACAGCTAGCGCACTTGACTCTGTAGCCTACAACAGTAAAACAGTTAAATTTAACTTAAAACGAGCAAATAAAGTGCAAACAATGAAACTTTAACAGAATACATATTAAAAATGTAGCACAAGAGCAAAAGCAAGGGTCAAATCTAATATTCAAAGCCAGATACTTTTATTAGTAAAACAATGGATAAGCGCTTTCGCTAAAAAATAGCTTCATCAGATCACAATGTTTACTTAACATAGACAGTTTAAATACTAAAGCACATGGTGAGTACAATTCAAATGAACCAATCATCATCACACATCAATTAGTTCACTTAACATTTAAAGCAGCAAATACAAAAATATATCAGTGCATTCATTACTGCTACTAATCATATAAATATATATATATATATAAATAAAAATATATATATAAAAAACTAACTCCATTTAAAAAAGCGCATCCTTTAAATACAACAAGAATTATAAATATAATATAAAACTTTTTAATAAAAATTTTTGTTGTTAAAATAAATTATAAAGATATTAATATATATCTCTGTTATAATTTAAAATAAATAAATATTCTCATATCTTTATGTGTCTGCGTTTTCTAAGTGCAGGTTTGATAGAGATTTTGTCATTTAGTCCTGAGCCTCTATCTGCTCTTAACAAAATAATCCAGTTATTTTCTACGTGACAGGATAAGAGAGCATTTTTATAACATCAGAAAAAGTAATACACAGAATGCTTTAGCTAAGCACACTGTCTTACAGAACATTCAACATAAATTTCAATTTAGGGTACTAGAAGTAATAGAACCTAATGCAAGAGGAGGTAACATAATGACATATACAGAGGAGAAGGAAAATAACTGGATTATTTTGTTAAGAGCAGATAGAGGCTCAGGACTAAATGACAAAGTCTCTATCAAACCTGTACTTAGAAAACGCAGACACATAAAGATATGAGAATATTTATTTATTTTAAATTATAACAGAGATATATATAAATATCTTTATAATTTATTTTAACAACAAAAATTTTTATTAAAAAGTTTTATATTATATTTATAATTCTTGTTGTATTTAAAGGATGCGCTTTTTAAATGGAGTTAGTTTTCATATATATTTTTATATATATATTTATTTTTACATGATTAGTAGCAGTCATGGATGCACTGATATACTTTTGTATTTGCTGCTTTAAATGTTAAGTGAACTAATTGATGTGTGATGATGATTGGTTCATTTGAATTGTACTCACCATGTGCTTTAGTATTTAAACTGTTCATGTTCAGTAAACATTGTGATCTGATGAAGCTATTTTTTAGCGAAAGCGCTTATCCATTGTTTTACTAATAAAAGTATCTGGCTTTGAATATAAGATTTGACCCTTGCTTTTGCTCTTGTGCTACATTTTTTATTATATATTTACTGGTTGTTTTCACAAGAGCATTTACCAGTGAGAGCAGTATTTTGGATTTTTGACTTTTTAACAGAATACAGTTGAAATAAGTAGCACAACGTAATAAATGGCTAGAATAAAGTGTGGTAAGTGAAAAACAAGCAAAAGAGGCAAAACATGTACGACCGACTTTCCAAAATGGGCTCACAGCCTGGCGAGTGGTGTAGTCTGTGCATCTCACTACTGAGTTACATATGACTATTCCATATGATTAAGATATTGTACTGTGTGGAGCTCTGCATTATGCGCTTTGGAGTAATGTGCATTTGTGAGGTTGCTGAGGGAACATTTCCTAGGTTACATTTTGGAGGCTTTTAAGAGCCTCAGCATATGTAGGTCCATGTGTTTTGTCTTAACTGTGTTTACTTTAAAAGTCCTGGAGCAGATGGGATCATCTTCGAAACAAACTCTTCCCTCCAACCGTTATTCAGTTGCCCTACACCCCACCCACACTATATGAGAAAAAACTACACACAACAAACTCAGTTTCATAAATATATACACTAACACATCAAGTTATTTTATGTCAGACTCGTCCAACACGTTAAAATTTAGTGATACTGTCTTTAAACATAAATCCTGTTTCAATCCCCATTAGTAAACAGTATAATCCTACAAAGCAGTAACATTATCATATGCAAACATTAGACAACGACCTCCAGGTAGCAAATCATTAGTTTTGGATACATAAAGACATTTGACACTACAAAAGTATTATAAAACTCAATTCTACACCCTATATAAAAGGGGTACAATTTACCCCAAGCAATAAGCAACAGAAAAGGTCTAAGCAAATTTACTTATACAAGACAATAAAAATGAAACGTTTTAAAGCAAATTTCTTCCACTCAGATGTCTATTTGCTGATATATCACTAACATTAACTCTGTACTCTGCACAACTCATTAAAATATTTTAGGAAATATAAAATATTATATTATATTTTAGGAAAATGTAAAACTCCAAATTCAATAAAAGCAAAAGCAATACAATATTAAAATGAATTCTTACTAATATTTAGAAGTATGACTAAAAGTGCAACCAAGTCAATTATGATTTTAAAGGAAAAGCCCCAATCAATTATTTGTAGAGAATGGAGCTTAGGCTGCTCCCATATACTATAGCATTAAGGGAAAGTGAGACCATCAAGTGTTTGACACATTTGAAAACTAGCACCAAGTGTTGCTGCGGCTGCCGCCACAGAACAGCAGTAGGAATTCCTAGTTTTTTTTAAAACAAACATTTCTTTCAGCAAAAAATTTAAACCAAGTAAAGTGTCTGAATAGGTTTTAAAAACTCACTACTGTTCCCACTGCTATTCTGTGGTAACCACTAAAAGATGAACACATGCTCTAGCTCAAAACTACAGTTTAACAATACTGCATTTTTCCCAGTTTTTGAGTGCAATGTTGTAGCCCATGGACTCCATTAATTCCCCCCAAAAATCAGAGAAAATGTTTCAGAAGTGCTCAACAGATCATAAAGTCCTTAGGAGTGCTTCAGAAAAAACTTTAAGTACACCTAAGCACTATTAAGAGTGGGTCTTGTGCTAGGGACTGACAGCAGAGAGTACCAACCGGCAACCAGCAGCAGAAAATAAACCATTTTCAAAAGCTCAAAGAAAACTGCAGACTTGTCTCACAGCTGAAGGCCTTGGCTAAGTCAAGGTAGGATGTATGCACAGATTTGCCCTTGTCTATGGCTCTGGTGATGTTTAACAGGCATGACCTGCCTTTGACAAAACCAAACTGTGTCACATCAAGGGTTTGGAGATCACCTATATCATGATTCATTCCATGGCCTTACAGATATGTTTGTTTAAGCTTATGGGTCTGTAGTTCCCAGGGTCTGTTGCTATACCCCCTTTATGAAGGTGGGGGAGTGACAGTTGCTGTTTCCATTCAGCAGGGACAAAACCAGAACTCAGGCTGTGGTTGAAGAGAGTACCTAATGGAGTTGCTAACTCATGTTTTAGACCATTTAAAATGCAACCTGGGATGCCATCCAGTCCCACAGAGGCTGTGTTTTGGCCTTGGAGAGAGCATTAATGATTTTCTCTTTGGAGATGCAAGGTGGGGGAGATGTAGAGGAAATGCTTTGTGGAATATTTGGAGGGGACAGGGGTGTGAAATTTTCACCAAACCTGTCAGCTAATAGGGTAGTTATTTTTGCAGGATCAGTGTGTGTGATGCCATGCAGAGCTAGTTCAGCACACATCTGGGTCCTACCTTTTAGGTTACAGATATGGCTGGTTATTCCTAACTATGGTTGCTAAATATTTTTCCAAGTTGCCCTTAGAGGATTTTACAAGTTGTTTCATTTGTTTCTTCAAGCAGAGGAGGGTGTTCTTCCAGTGCTTGGACCTCTTTTTTTATTCTTAGACAGCAACTTCTTCCTCTTGTAACTTATTAATGCAAGATGTCCACCAGAGAGCGTTGTTTTTTCTTGAGGATCTTGTTTTGATCCTATCAGTTACAGCTGTGTCAATACATTTGTATGAGTGTTTGTAAGAGGCATGGCATTTGTGTATACCTTAGTATAGTTGTCAATGCCACCTGTGAGACCTGGAGCTTGGAAATTATTTATGCCATTCCTTAGGAGGGTATAATTAGCTTTGGATATTTTTTTAGCATGATTTCACCTAAGAGGGACTCAGGTGTTATAGCTACTTCAAATGTAATTGATTTGTAAACAGATTTAACCAGTGAGGGTCCTATACTTGGGGTGGACCAACAGTCAACCATGTTGGTGAAGACCAGGCGGAGAATATTTCAGCCCCTTGTAGGGTTGCATACTATTTGTTCCAGGGCATTAGTGTTAACAAAGTCCAGGAACATTTGTGCAAGCATGTTGGTGCTTGTATAAGTTTCACAGTCAACAGAGAGATAGTTATAATCACCCATGGCTAGAGTGTTTGGTTGTAATTTGATTGACTCAAGTAGGTCCAAATAAACAGCGTGGATATCTTGGTTAATTGAAGGGTGCCTATAGCTAATGATGACTTGAAGGAGGGTCTTACCTACAGTTAGTTGAACTTGGAGTAACTCCATGGAGTTTTCCTGTCTAACCAGTCTAGAAGTGTATTTATCTTTGGTGAAGATAGTTACTCCACCTCCTTTGGTTCTCACACATTCATTTTGTGGTCTGAAAGTGTGGAAGGCATTGTAACCTTGCAAGGCCAGGGTACCGTCTGTGGCCCTGAACCAAGTTTCTGTGACTGCACAGATGTCAACATCCTCCAGGGAGAGGAATGCTTCCAGAGAGTGCAGTTTCATAGGATCATAGGAAGTTACTAGGCTATTGGCCCTGAGGCCCTTACAAGCCTAGAGAATAATTTAGTCCATGCTCCAACAAGTCAGCACCCTATGCTACTGTCCAGCAGTGACACAGGTGGAATCCCAGGGGTGTATTTTCTGTTCCCCATCCAGTTATCCAGGTTTCACTTAAAAAGGTTTAATGAGGTACTCTGCTTTATGTGGAGAAGGAGTCTATCCCACAAAAGAGGGAGTCTCTGGGACACAAATTTGTCCTGCCAACAAGTCCTATTGATGTCACAGACCAGGTTGAGGTCACGCGTGTGGGTTACTCGAGTGGGGCTTGACTTGCGGATATTTATTTATTATTTTGCATTTTGCATTTGTTTACTGGGTTAGTCTGACTGGACACAAGGTGATTGTTTTCAGCAGAGGCCCAGGTAGAAAAGCACCAAGTCCATAGTAAAAAATTATAAAAAATAATAAAAATAATAAAAAAATGATATAAACATAGTATTTTGTATAAAGAGCATAAAACATATAAAAGGAGTAAAAATCAGAGTTTTACAACTGATGCAGCATACAGTTGTTAAATAATGAGAAACAATTAATTAAGATATTATACAACAAATAAAGAATTGCTTGAACATAAATTCAAAAAGAAGTTTCCATAGACAAACAAGGTCATAAACTAGAAATCATAAATATAAAGGTAGCCTAAACACCTGGTTTACAGTACTATGCACTAAGTGAAACTACACAGTACACCTGTAAGCTAGGGATGTTGATAGTCAGGAACAGGTGGAATTAGTCTGACTCTGTACAGGAACATATCTAAGTTTTGAATAGATCTTTTAGTAGGGATTTGAAAGTATGTTTACTATTTAGACATCTAACGTCAGGGGGTAGAGAGTTCCAGACCTTAGCAACTGCATAGAAATAAAGAGATTGGCCTGAGCTATATAAGCAATTGGTAACAGTCAGTAGGGCGGTACTGGAAGATCATAGTTGGCACACACTATTATGGAAGGTGAGCAGACCAGAGAGGGCAGGTATTTTATATAGGGGTCTATATTAGAACACCGAACATTCAAAATTTTGAGTGTTCTAATATTGACCCATTTTCAGCGAACGCTGAAAATATTGAAGAAACAGAAAACTTAATTTTTTCCTAGGGAAAGAATTTGGTTGTCCGTTTCTGTTGCTTTGGTATTTTCAGCATTGTGGTGGAAAGTTACAGGTCGGGTTCAGGTAAGTGTGCGATTGTGTGGATGTGAGGGTTAGGGTGGGGTAGTTGAGTTAGGGTTAGGGCGCGGGTGAGGTGACTGTGTGATAGTGACGGACCTTAGGGTTAGGGTTTGGGTTAAGGTAAGTGGATAGTTAGTGGTGTATGTATAGTTTAGTGTAGGGTTAGTTGTAAGAGTTTAGGTGTATGTGTGTGGATTGCTGTTTGTTTGGTGTGCTTGTGTTGTGTATGTGTTTTGGAACAGCAAATTTTTTCCCTTGGAAAAAATTTGCTGTTCTGTATGTTCCATTCATAGGGTTCGATATTAGAACATTCGAAATTTTGAACATTCAATGTTCTAATATAGACTCTTATATAGTTGGTATAGCAGTTGATAGGTCAGGAGAAGTTGATTGTATTTTAGTAGGTTAGGGAGTTCTAACCATCCTAGTTATCTTGGGGAGAGGCAGCAATGAGAACGAAACTTAGTACTGGGTGCAAATTTTGAGATTTTATTGCAGCAGGTAGTTTCAGAAGGTCAGATTTGTTTAGGTTAGTTAGAACTGGGGAAGCGTGTAGTAAGGTGGAGAGTAGATGTGTACGAGAGATAGTGATTCGGGATTCCTGTGTGAGGAAGCTCTTGCAGCAGTAGAGTGAACCTATTTTTTTATGAACTTTGGCAATTTTTAGCGCTATATGTTTGCTGAATTTTAGGTTTTCATCAACAGGTACCCCTAGTAGCTTGGCTTGGGTTACTGGTGTGATAAGTGTATTGTTGGAGGATGTTATTGAGAATGGCGAGGTAGGGGTGAATGTTTTGGATGGGTGGAAGATCATGACTTGGGTCTTGGATGGGTTTAGTATGAGTTGGGAGGAATTTAGCCATTTTGCTATAGTAGTGGAGGCTTCCTGGGTTCTGTCTTGGAGTAATTGTAGAGAGGGGGCTGAATAAATAATGGTGGTGTCATCAACATACTGTACTATATTAGTTTGTTGGGTAGCCGAGGGGAGGTTATTGGTAAAGATGGAAAATAGTAAGGGACCAAGAATGGATCCTTGCGGAACACCTTGTCACACTGGGAGGAGAGGGGAGAGAGAATTATGCCATTTAACAGCTTGTTGCCGTAGGAACAGATAATTTTTAAACCACAGTAGGGAGGAATTATACAGACTGAGCACAGAGAGAGTTGATAGTAATTTGCAGTGAGATACCATGTCAAATGCCTTTGACAGGTCTAGAAAGACAACAGATACCTAGATTTCTTTGTTGGTTGTCTTGGTCAGTAAAGGATATAAGGGCAGAAGTGGTACTATGGTTTGGCCAAAATCCATGTTGGGAATATGCTACCAGGTTATATTGAAGAAGACGATTCAGTAGTTGGGTGTGTACACATTTTTCTAAGATTTTTGATAGGGGAGATAGTATAGCTATGGTGCAATAATTGCTAAGATATGCAGCAGCCCCATCAGGGCAGGGTCTGAGATTGCTTTGTATGCCAGGCAGAGGTCACCTTTGAGGAGTCTGTAGGAGACTGACTAGAGGGACAGGGCTTTTAGCCTATCTGTGTAGGGTAGATGTTTGAGGCCCTGGATTCTCAGGTGAGGAACCTCTGTGGTCTCTCCAACTGTTGCATGTGCTTTGCGAGGTACATCCCAAAAGGGACATTGTACTCAATAATGGGTGTTATAAGGGAAGAATACAGGGGTGTTATGACGACCTTGTCCTGGATGAGGTACCCTTATTAATGAGGTGGACCACGTAGAAAGCTTTCCGTACAATGGAGGCAATATGGTGGTCAAAAGTCACTTTGCTATCAACCTGGGTGCCGAAGTCCCTCAAGACTGATTGCGTACTTAGTGCCTTATTATCAATGTGATAATTTGTAGGGATGTCACTCTCCCCAAAAAAGATGTTGATGCATTTTTTGGCATTCAGTTTGAGGGCATGTTTCTGGCACCAGTCATTTGTTTGGGTGAGACCCTCTCTTGGAGGATGTCCACATCACTAGGGGAATTGATGACAGCACCCAGCTTGCAGTCATCTGCAAACTTGGTCAGCCATAGCCCACTAGATTTGGTCTGAGAAGTATATCCCAAACAGCAGAGGCCCCAAGACCAAACCCTGGGGTACACCAGTTGTTACGGGTCTACTACTTGAGGTGGCTTCCCCTATTTTGACTAGGTGACTTCTATCAGTGAGCCAGTTTGACACCCATCTGGTAACATATGGATTTATGCCTAGTTGAGAGAGTTTATTTATTATACCTGAGTGAGGAATAGTATTGAAGGCCTTGGTCATCAAGGTAGGCGGTGTGTACTGTCTTCCACTCGTCTATAGCCTTGGTGACTGTCTCAAAGAAGTTGACCAAATTTAACAGGCATGACCTCCCCTTGACAAAACCAAACTGTGCGGGATCAAGTGTCTGGAGGTTGCCAATGTCCTTGTTAATGAGGTCCATGATAATCTGCTTCATGGCCTTGCAGATCAGGCTAGTTAGCCTGTTGGGTCTATAATTTTCTGGATCAGTGGACGCTCCACCTTTGTGCAAAGGGATGACAGTAGCTCTCCTCCACTGGGTTCGGATGAAGCTGGTACTCAGGCTTTGGTTGAATAGGGTAGCTAATGGTGCTGCAAATTCCTGCCTGAGTTCATGTAGGATGCAGCCTGGGATGTTATTGAGTCCCATGTTGGCTGTATTTTTTGCCTTTGAGAGGGCAGTGATGACTTGCTCCCTAGAGATATGGGGAGGGGGCAGGTACTGGGGATGTCCTGTTTTTCTGATGGGGGACAGAGGAGTGGAGTTTTCACTGAACCTGTCTGCCAGCAGGTTGGCTATATCTACATGGTTTGTGTATGTGGTGTCCTTGACCACCAGTTCTGAGCAGATCTGGGTGCTTCCCTTGAGACTGAGGACATATGTGAAGAAAGCCTTATGACTGTCTTTAGTAGATGTGGCCAGTTTGGACTCAAAGTTTGCTTTGGAGGATTTCACTAGTGCTCTTATGTGCTTGTTCAAGCTAAGGAGAGAATGCTTCCAATTAGACACCTGCTCCTTCTTGGCCCTGGACAGCATTTTTTTCCTTTTATTATAGAGTTTATTTATTGTAGATGTCCACCAGACATGTTTACTCTTCCTTGAGGAGGAGGATTTTGTCCTGTCAGGTATTCCTGATTCCATGCAGCTATATAAATGCTCATATAGTACTTTGGTGTAGGTTTGGGCATATGTGCTAGTTCCTGTGGAGGGGTATGGGGCTGTGAAGCTGTTTATACCTTCCCTTGGGAGGTTGTAATCAGCTTTGGAGAAGTTTTTTTTTTGCATGAGCCTAGCTGGGGGGGGGGGGGGGTCGGGGGAAATGGTGACTTCGAAAGTGACTGCCTTGTGGTCGGATCTTACCAGGGATGATGACAGTGTAGGGATGCTGCAGTGATTATTCATGTCGGGTAATACCAAGTCCAAAATATTTTCACCTCTTGTTGGGGTGTCATCCAACTGGCCCAAGACATTCGCATTGACGAAATCAAGGAATCTCTGGGCATTTGTGTTTTGGCATGAGTATTTCTTCCAGTCTATGGTTGGATAATTAAAGTCACCCAGGATCAGGGTAAAGGGTTGAATCTTGATAGATTCAAAGAGTTCCAGATAGATTCAAAGAGGTCCAGATGGGAAAGTGGGCATCCTGAGTCAGAGTTGGAGGCCTCTAGCTAGCTATGATTTGAATAGGGGTCTTGTCAATTGTTAACTGCACCTGGAGTATTTCCTGTGCATCATACTGTCTGAGCAGCCTGGAGGTGTGCATGTCTTTTATATATATATACTGTAACTGCACTGTCTTTTGTTTTGCTGCCCACGGCATGGGGTTTGAATGAATGATAGAGTGAGTAACCTGGTATGGCTGGGGTGCTCACTGCAGCTTAGAACCAGGTTTCTGTGACTGCACAAATGTCAGCTTCTTCCAGGGTTAAGAATGCTTGCAATAAGTGCAGTTTCATGTTTAGACTCCTAGCATTTAGCAGCATGACCTTTAATTTATGTTTTGATGAAATGTTCATGTTGGTAGTTTTTACCTCATGGCATTGCCTAAAAAAAGCACTATGGGGGAGGCAAGAGCCTTTGCCAGGAGCCCGAAGCCCAAGGGAGACAAATGCAGCCCATCTCTGGCAAAGCATTGTGGCTTGTCAGTCATGTCATCCCAGGCTGTCAGGTACTGGATCCCCTTGGAATCACACCAGAAACTAAGCCAGTTGTTAAAGTCAATCAGTTTGTATTGAAGCATCATTCTGGGTGATGGTAGAATGCTGCTTAAGGCTAGGAACATACCTCCCTGGGACACATACTCAGTGAGCTTGATCATGTCTCTCTTCATATAGTCAGTCATTCACTCCAACATGGACTATGGCAGAGTCATAACAGTACCTACTGAGAGACTTGAGTGCACTGGTGATATGGTGGATTCTGGCACCTGTCAAACAACTAACCATGACTTTCTCCTTATCCAGCTTGTTGATGGGCACATCTGTGTGTCTCAAAATGGAGTCTCCTGTGAATAATATGTTGGGTTCATGTTTAGGCCTTGGTGGCTGTGAGACACAGGTGTGTAGAATATGTGTGGTATGTGGTGTGGTGGACAGTGGAGTTTGCGTGCATTTATGCCTCTGAGGCCTCTTTTGTTTGGGTATGCTTTTGTTAAAGACCTCTGCATATGTGGGGGTGTTGTGTAGCTGTGGGTGATGTTTGAGTTGTGATGTTCATGTTGCCAACCATCTCAGTGCCAGATTTACTGGTTTGTGGGGGAGAGAGCAATGACACTAAGTGCTTGATGTAACTGCTTCTCTCACAAATTGTGTTCCTAGGTGCTAGTAGTAGAGGGCTGTCCGTGTACATGAGGCAGTTGCTACACTCCCTCAGGATGCTCATATCGACCAGACTCGCAGGAGAAAATGTAGGAAACTGTCCATCCATATTTGTCAGAAACTGAAAGAGCTAAGAGGGTAAAGGGAGGAAGGTCTACGAGTAGTACTACTAGATGGTAACACAAGTGCTACTAAGAGAAAACTTGTAGCTGGAATACCTCAAAAGAGGGTTAAAAACTATGCAGCTGAAGCTGTGGATACTGCAGACCTGTATTTAGACTATGCTACTCAATTTTAAGGTTAAGAACTCAGTAAGAAAAAACTCACAATGAAGCACAGATTAATCACTTATAGTCAAAAGAACAGAACACGCAGTATGAAAAAAATACAGTTAAACAGCAACAAAATGCAGTAAAATGCAGTTAAACAGTAATGAATTGCAGTAGATAGCAATGAAATATAGTTAATCAGTAGATTGCTTTGAAACAGTAGCTCACAATTACAACAGTACCAGAGAGCACCAGACCTCACAACCATCCCGAATTACTCGCTTTATACTGAGTTTTGGGGTCCCAATAATGGGGTGCCACGATTCCCGAGTGGCACCGCTTCATTTCCGATTTATTCATCTATTTTTTTTTAGATTTTGTGATTTTGGAGCTGATGTCATCATGTGCGCGATGATGTCAGCTCCGTCAGCCTGTCAGATTGTGTGCACGTGACATGTGTCTGAATACTGGAAGGAGGGCAGAATGCAGGATTTCTGTCTGGGAGGACTGCCATTTCAAGAACGCACTTCTTTTGACAGTCAGCACACTTCAGTTAACAGAACGATGCAGAATGAATGGATTTGTGACAGTCAGCAGAATGGAATGCATTTTAATAACTGCAGAATGGATTTTCTGACAGTCAGCAGAATGGAACGCATTGCAGAATGGATTTAATAACTGCAAGTACCTAATAGAGCGAAATTGTGTGTGTGTGTGTATGTGTGTGTGTGTAAAAATCCTTAATTATGGGCTAGAATGTATTTTGCAGGCAAGATATTAAAGTTTAAGAATCATTAGGAAGGAGGCAGAGCATTACGCAGCTGAGTACAGCAGACTATTAACAGACCAACAGGGATTTGTATGGAAGTAGTGCAGACATGACAGCCAGCCAGAATAACTTTAGTGCATGCAGATTATCGAATGCTCAATTTGGAGACTGATTTAAAGCAGGTATGAAAAAATAACAGACAGAAGACAAAATATCATTCAGATTCTAATATTTGGGAGAAAAAACAAACATGTTAAAGAAAATATAGTTCAAGAAAATCACATTCAGAAGCTAACACATTAAAGTGAATAGCTACCTGGTTTTAAAGGTAACTAGGCAGTGTACCAAATGTTCAAAATATCAAATGTTCTGAAAGCCAGTGTGAAGATTGGGTAGAGATGAGTGAAGGCTGCCAGTCTAGCCAAATAGAATTTGATACATAATTCTGGCATTTGTAAATATAAATGTAAAATACAGGCTTGTTACTGAATTATTTTAACTCTTGAATAGCACTGTGGTGTAGTAGTATCGTCTTGTGGTTTTAATTATTTATTATTAAATATTTTAAAACCTTTTAACTGTGGCTGGTTTATGTAGAGATAAATTAAGCTCTAGAGTACATTGCATGCTTATAAGTGATCCTGTAATAAGCCCTTCCAATAAGCCTTTATTGCTTAAGTTACACTACTATTGGTTAATAATATTGCACAGTAATAATTGGACAGCCTTTTAAGGGTATTTGGGTAGCTGATAATTATTAGCTGGTGGTGGCAGGAATTACCACCGTATAGCCTGGGTATAGAGGCACAGCTGGAAAATCTGTGTCATCCTTTCCCAGGAGCGTCTGTGAAGTTGTATAAATACTTATTTCAAAGTGTGTGTGTGTGTGTGTGTGTCAGCCACTTGGGCATGGACACGAAGCACTGGTTGGACAGAGAGGGTACTGAAGGTTAGCCTGCCAGCTAGGCTGAGATCTGGACCCTATAGCTGTGCCAATTGGGAGTCTTATTGAGGACCTAGGGAGCAAGGGACCGACCGTCCCCGGACTGACGTGATCTCTGTGTGCTCTTAAGAGAAATTACACTTTACTGTGTGTATTTGTTATCCTTTCCTCTTATCTGGTGTTAGTGGTGAGGATTGAGGCTCCTTCATTGCTGGGCCAGGGCACGGTGTTACATGTTAATTGGTGGCAGCGGTGAGATATCCACCTCACATATTAATTGGTTTGCAATGGTGGGATCCACTACACATACTAATTGGTGGGCATTAGTGGAATATCCACATCACATATTAATTAGTTGGCAAATACTAATTGGCTTGTAGTGGTGTGGGTAGAGTGAATCCTGTAGCTTACGTACAGTGATCTCTGAAGGTGTTTTGTACTCTAAATCAGCCATGCAGTGAATACTCAGAGTTCAGATCACAATTGTTTTATTTCTTTTGTTAGCTTAGTTAGTCAGGGTGAGTAGGCAGCATGTCAGCAGAAGAGTATAGAAAGCTGACAAGGAGTCAGCTGGTGGAGATGTGCCAGGCTAGGGGACTGGTGCATGGAAACCTGACTAAGGCAGACCTGACTACAGCCTTGGTTACAGCTGCATCAGAAAACAGCATCCGGGAGGACAATCAGACTGGCAGTGGAGATACAATATCCTCAGAGAATGTACAGCTCAACCTTTCTGTGAAGGACAATCAGACTGGCAGTGGAGATGCAATATCCTTGGAGAATAGACAGTTCAACCTTTCTGCAGTGGACTTAAAAATTCAACTGGAGCTAAAGAGACTTGAGTTGGAGTCCAGGCATTTGGAGATAGAAGCCAAAGAAAAGGAGCATCACAGGAGGCATGAGAGGGAAATGCTGACTCTTCGCCAGAGTCATGGAGGTAATGGGGAAGGGAGTAACTGGACCTCAGAAGCACAACAGGTCAGTAAATTTCTTCCGCAATTTAAAGAGGGGGATAATTTTGATAGTTTCATTCATATATTTGAGAGGGTATGCAAACAATATAGTGTTAACCAAAGGTTCTGGGTACAGTTCCTAACCCCCTTACTCCATGGTAAAGCTGTAACTTTTTGGTCAAAAATGTCTGACGCTGTCTGTTTTGAATGCCACTACCCTGGCAGCTGATCTCCCACCAGAATATTTACAAAAAGGGGCAGATGCCATTACATACCCTGTCTCGATCATAATAAACCGCACCTTGACTGAAGCCACTATCCCCTCTCTCTGGAAGGTTTCCCATGTCATTCCCCTTCATAAAGGAGGGAATTATTTAGACCTCTCAAACTTCCGACTAATAGCCATACTATCACCACTGGCCAAAATTATGGACAACTCTCAGCATGGTTTTAGGCCACACTACAGCACCACATCAGCCCTCCTTGCCTTCTCTAACTCTATCAACACAAGTCGAAACAATAACAAACTTACCTCGGATCTCTTCTTAGATCTCTCTAAGGCCTTTGATATGGTCAGTCACCAACTGTTTCTCCGCACCCTGAAGGAACTGTCACTGAATAGTAGCTCCATTAAATGGTTCCAATCTTACCTGTCTGATAGACAACAAGCAGTTTTATGGCAGAATACCCTATCCACACGTCTACCTATTACTCTAGGAGTCCCCCAAGGCTCCATACTAGGACCACTACTCTTCTCAGTCTTTATCAATGACCTACCCACTATCACTACCAAGGCCACCTGCATCCAATATGCGGACAACTCTACTTTAATATGTACCGTCTCCTCCTCAACTGCGCTTATAACCCTAACCCAGAATACTTTCAATGATGTAGAAAAATGGTTTGCAAACCGTCAGCTTCTATTAAACTCCAACAAAACTAATCTGCTCATCTTTTCCCCACCTGCAAATCCTCCTCACCATTCTTTACTATAAGTTCCAACAATGGCACAATCATATCCCCAGATACTCCCACAAAACTCCTGGGTGTCACAGTTGATAACGCCCTAAAATATGATCTCCATGGCAATCAAGCCATCAAATCTGTCAATAAAAACTGGGCTCCGTATACAGGATCAAACCCTTCCTCACTCCTTTAGCAAGAACCACTATCGCTCAGTCCTACCTACTACTACCCTCCTCTATGCCTCCCCCCTCTTCACTAACATGAACCAAGCCACCCTTACCTAACTTGCTATTTGTTACAACCATATTGCTAGATTTGCTACAGGTGCTACCTCTAGGACTCACCATTGTATCAACCTAACTCAACTAGGATGGCTAGAGTGGCCCGGCCTTCTCCAATACAACCAGCTTATAATAACCCACAAAATACTATATCAACCTGAAAAAACACCAGCATTAAATAAGATCATCAAACCATACAGCAACCTGAGGACACTACGCTCTGCTGACAAACTGCTGGTACAAACTAAGAGCATAAATGTGGCTGGGGACTCACTATTCGCCAACTCGGTAGGCAAAACTTGGAATATGGTACCTGCCAAACTTACTCACCAATCCTCCTTAACCTAGTTCAAAAAAACCCTCAAACTACACTTCTGACAGCATTGGCAGTGTCCCTGCTTAAACCCCGACTAATCACCACCCACTGTTCCTGCAAACTCTCCCTAAGCATTTCAATCTTATACTCTAATAAGTGTACGAATTCTTGAATGGACTTAGCCCATAACTCCATGTATTATTGTCTGAAATTGAAGCCATATGATTTTGATGTTGTCTACTATGTTTTATCCATGTTTGTCACCCTAATGTAAACTACATCTTATACTTATCTCTAAATGTTTCTATTGTTCCTAATATATTTATACTCTGCTTTCTGGAGCTTTTCTCCCCGAGCCTCCGCTGAAAATGGACATATATCCAGTCGGACTTTCCCGGTAGACAAATGTAAAAAAAATAATAATAAATAAATAAATATACTGCTGTAAAAAATGTCTTTTAGAATGTTTTAAGCTAACACCTGAAATGTATAGACAAAAGTTTTGTGAGCATAGATGCAAGGCAGATGAAAGTGTGTGTGAATATGTTGCTGAACCGAGCACTTATTTTCATAGCTGGGTGAGTGGATGTCAGGTCACCACTTTTGAAGGGCTGGCAGACCTTTTGGTGAGGGAACAAGCCCTTAGCACTTTGCCTGAGGACATAAGGATCTGGTTAGCTGATAGACAATGTGCTACTTCAGATGAGTTGGGGAAGAAGGGAGACCTATACCTGGCCAGCAGGGCAACCCTGCACAGGAAGGGGACCCTCAGTACTGATCATGGGTCAAAAGCAATCCATGGTTGGCAGCATAGACTGCCCCAACAGAATCTGCTAGTAGCAGGGGAAGCCACTAGTCCAGGTACACATCCAGGAGCTAGGGTTAAATGTTTTGAATGCAACCAGTGGGGCCATGTGGCATCCAGGTGTCCATGGAGGCAAGGTGGGGAACCAAAGGTGAAGGAGCCAGTAAGTGGGAAAAACAAAATGCCAATAGTAGGTTGTCTTGAGACAACAGAGATACTAAACTACCATCCTACAGATGTCCAGAGAGGGAAGAATTTGAATGAGGCAGTACCATGTGCTTATGCAGTTACACGCAGTGAGGCTAGGAGACAAGCATGTGGGTCTGGTAGCCTGGGGGAGACCTAGACAGACTGCATACTTGCAGCCAGGACTGGTGAGATGGTTACTTCAGGGAGTGAGATATGCTGTAGCAATGTGACTGAAGGTGAGCCACAGCTGCTTGTGGATACTGATTTTCCCTTGGACAGGGTAACTGAAATGGTAGAGGTGAGTAGTAGTACACAGGTGGACAGAGAGGCACTGCTGTCAGAGGATGCCAGACTTCCTGTGGAAGGGGAGCTGGGAAGGGTTACAAGGAGAGAGTTGAGACAGGCTCAGCTCTCAGACCCTACATTGCAAGACCTAAGGCAAGTAGCCAGGGAGACACATGATTCTCAAGGAAAAGGGGAATCTGTATACTGGGACAAAGGGTTACTATACAGAGAGTGGACCCCTGAGGGAGGGCTAGAAGGTGGGAGAGTACAGCAGTTGGTAGTGACTAGAGCCTACCATCTGGCACTTCTAGCCATACCCATGATATTCCCTTTGCATGTCATATGGGCATAAAACGTACAAAGAGGCGTATTATGCAAAACTTCCATTGGCCTGGAATTTCCAGAGATGTAACAGGGTACTGAAGGACCTGTGAGCAGTGCCAAAAAGTAGGCAAGGCAGGAGACAAGGTAAGAGCTCCTTTGATGCCTTTGCCTGTGATTGAGGAGCCATTTCAGAGGGTAGCTATGGATATTGTGTGTCCTCTGAGTACCCCAAGTTCCATAGGGAAAAAGTATATCCTAGTGGTAATGGATTATGCTACACGATACCCTGAGGCAGTGGCTTTGTCCTCCATTGAGGCAGAGAAGGTGGCAAATGCTTTGTTAGAGATTTTCAGCAGGGTAGGTTTCCCAAAAGAAATACTGTCTGACAGAGGTGCCAATTTTATGTCAGACCTGCTGGCTTGTCTGTGGAAGTCCTGTGGTGTGAAGTACATGAAGACCACCCCCTACCATCCCTAGACTAATGGTCTTGTTGAGAGGTTAAATTCTACAATCAAGTCCATGCTACTGGCATTTGCAGATCAGTTTAAGAGGGAGTGAGACACATATTTGCCCCATCTGTTGTTTGCTTATAGAGAGGTTCCCCAGGAATCCACAGGTTTTTCACCCTTTGAGTTGCTGTATGGGCATAGTGTGAGGGGACCTCTAGATTTAATTTGAGATGAGTGGGAAGGTGAGTGCGAGTCTCACAAGGAGTCTGTTGTGGCATACATCCTAAACCTCAGGACAAGACTCAGGGAACTCATGGGTTTGGCCCAGGAGAACCTGGCAGAAGCCCAACAACAGAAAAATGTGTGGTATGACAGGAATGCTTGAGCTAGAGAATATGCTGTGGGGCAGCAGGTAATGGTTCTCATTCCTGTCAGACACAACAAGTTGCAAGCAGCTTGGGAGGGACTCTACAAGGTGGTAAGAAAGGTAAGTGATGTTAACTACATGGTGGAACTGCTAGGCAGATGGCCAGGGCACAAATTGTACCATGTTAACATGATGAAACTTTACCATGATAGGGAGGCCCTTGTGCTGAGCATTTGCAGTGGATTGCAGGAGGAGTCTAAGGGAGATCTGGGGACTGATCTGCTCAGTGAGGCTTGGGCTGACACCTCAATGGAAGGGGTTGCAATGTCCCAGCAGCTATCTCCTACCCATGTTTGGAAAATCCGAGCAGTGTTGCAGGAATTTGGGGACATGTTCACTGGGAAACCAGGGTGCACCCACCTGGTGCAGCACCAGGTGGATACAGGACCCCAAAGGCCTATTAGACAAGCCCCTTATAGGGTGCCTGAGAGAGTCAGACAGACTCTGAGGGAAGAGGTACAGGAGATGTTAGAACTAGGGTTGATTCAAGAATCCAACAGTCCCTGAACCTCCCCAGTGGTGCTGGTGCCAAAGAAGGATGGCAGCACCAGGTCCTGTGTGGATTACAGGAAATGAAATAGTCACACAGAGTCAGATGATTACCCCATGCCTAGGACAGGTGAGGCCCTAGAGCAGCTGGGTGGGGCTATGTATACTACAACCATTGATCTTACCAAGGGTTACTGGCAGGTGCCCTTGACTCACAGTGC
The DNA here is from genome assembly GCF_019279795.1 of Protopterus annectens. NCBI lineage: Eukaryota > Metazoa > Chordata > Ceratodontiformes > Protopteridae > Protopterus > Protopterus annectens. The sequence goes on from NC_056746.1 coordinate 142,210,029, forward strand.
TAGAGAGAAGTCAGCCTTTGTGACTCCTTTTGGCTTGTATGAGTTCACAAAGATGCCCTTTGGGATAAAGAATGCCCCAGCAACTTTCCAGAGGCTGGCAGATCATGTCCTAGCAGGAGCAGGAGGGTTTGCCCTTGCTTACCTAGATGATATTGCCATCTACAGCCCTTCCTGGCCAGAGCACCTTCAGCATGTCAGGGAGGTGCTGGGCAGACTACAGATGGCAGGGTTGACCATTAAGCAGAGCAAATGTCAGGTGGGTATGACAGAGGTCTCCTACCTAGGACACAGATTGGGGAGTGGTAAGATAAGACCAGAACCTGCCAAAGTGGAAGCCATTCAGGCATGGCCTGCACCTGTTACTAAAAATAAGGTGAGGGCATTTTTAGGGACAGCAGGGTACTACAGAAAGTTCATCACCAGTTATAGTACCATAGCTGCTCCCCTCACAGACCCGACAAGGAAGAACAGGCCAGATAAGGTAGTGTGGACCCCAGCATGTGAGCTGGCATTCCAGAAGCTTAAAGAGGCTTTGGGAGGGCCACCTGTGTTAGCCAGTCCAGATTACAGCAAATAATTTGTTGTGCAAGGGATGCTTTAAACCATGGGGTGAAGGCTGTACTTAGCCAGATTTCTTCAAAGGGGGAAGAGCACCCAGTGGTTTATCTCAGTCATAGGCTCCAACCCAGGGAGGAATGCTATGCAGCTGTAGAAAAGGAATGTCTAGCCATAGTGTGGGCATTGCAGAAACTTCAGCCTTATCAGTATGGAAGAAAATTCACTGTTATGATAGATCACAACCCTCTAACATGGTTAAGCAGAGCCAGTTGTGAAGTTAGCTTGTGGTTGGATCTGACCAACAAGGAGCTGACTTCTGGTGTGGAACCAGAAGTCAGCTCCTTGTTGGTCAGATCCGACCACAAGCTAATCACTCTAGACATCCACATCCTACTCCCACCCCCCATTAGGAAAACAACCATAAAAAATTTCTCCAAAGCCAACTTCACGCTTCTTAAGACAGAAGTGGCAAACGTCACGACACCCATGCAGATGGACAATGGAGGTGCAACTGCTGAATCCTACACAAATGCACTTTATAAGCACTTACACAAGTGCATGGATCGTGCTATCCCTAACAGAACCAAGATGCTATCCTTCAAAAAAATGAAGCCAATCTGGTGGTCTTCTGCCATAAACAAACTCTACAACAGAAGAAAGAAACTGTTGCAAAAAAAGAGTAAAATCCCACGACTGGAGGAACTCCTGGTCAGCCTCAGTAAGAAGCTGAGATCCCTCATAAAATCCTCCAAAGCTAGTTATGAAAACAAAATCACCACTGATTCTAAAGACAACCACAAAGCATTCTATATCTATGTCAAGAATCTCAATGGCAACACTCAGATCTGCTCTGAGTTACAGCACAATGACACTAAATATACAGAACCAACTGATATTGCCAACATCCTGGCAGATAGGTTCAGTGCTAACTTTACCCCCTCTCACCCCCTAAAGGGCCCATCTTTATACTGGAAGAATGCAAAGTTCCTGTAATCATGGCTGCACAGGTAAAAGCCTCACTCTCCAAAGCCAAAAACACAGCATCCATGGGACCTGACAACATCCCAGGCTGCCTTTTACATGAACTACAGAATGAACTGGCACCCCACCTAAGTACCATGTTCAATCACAGCCTCACCTCAAGCTTTGTGCCCATTGAATGGCACATCACAATGGTTATCCCACTCCACAAAGGGGGGGGGACACAACAGACCCCGGGAACTACTGCCCCATTAGCCTGATGAGCCTGGTCTGCAAGGCCATGGAACATATCATCATGGAACTCATAAACAAAGACATTGGAGATCTCCAAACTCTGGACCCCACACAGTTCAGGTTTGTAAAAGGCAGATCATGTCTCCTAAACTTGATAGACTTCTTTGAAGCAGTCATCAAAGCCATAAATGAGGGTAAGGTGGTTCACACAGCATATCTAGATCCCGCCAAGGTGTTCAACACCATCCCCCACTCTGGAATTATAGATAAACTCACTAAACTAGGTATAAATCCCTATGTCACAAGATGGGTTGCCAACTGGCTTACTGACAGAACCCACACTGTGAAAGTAGCAGACTCCAAATCAGACTTCAGACCAGTGACAAGTGGAGTACCACACGGTTCAGTCCTGGGTCCTCTCCTGTTTGGTATCTACTTCTCTGAAGTACAGGCTAACACAGAAGGTCTTTGGCTAACTAAATTCACAGATGACTGCAAACTAGGAGCCATAATCGAAACTCCTAATGATGTGGACATCCTACAAAAGGGCCTCACTGAGACAGATGCCTGGTGTCAAAGCCATGGTCTCAAGCTCAATGCCAAAAAGTGCATTGTCATCCCCTTTGGTAAAAACTCTGTACCCATGAACTACCACATAGGCGGTAGTCTAATTAACAGTGAAAGTGTGATAAGAGACCTTGGGACACAGGCGGACAGCAGTCTCTCCTTTGATAATCACATTGCCACAGTGGTCAGGAAATCCTTCTACGTGGCACACCTCATCACAAAAAGTTTCTCATCCAGAAAAAAAGAGGTCATTGTTCCCCTCTACTCATCTCTCATTAGACCCATTATAGAGTAAAACACCCCTTTTGGTATGTACCTCACAAGATATCTACAACTGGAAAGGCCGCAGAAATACCTCACAAAGAGGATTACTGGCCTCAAACAGATGCCCTATGCAGACCGACTCAAAAAATCCCAGCTTTACTCCGTCGCATATCGCCTACTCAGAGGCGATCTCTGCCTAACATACAAAGCAATGTCAAACCCAGAGCTGTTGGACATGCTCCAATTAAAGAAATCCCAATCCCCCCCGAGCTACATGCTCTAGGGACCTAAACCTTGTCACCATAATAAACAGAACATGCTGGAGAGATAGATTCCTGTCCCAGAGACTTCCCATACTCTGGAACAGACTACCTATCTATGTCAAACAGAGCTCCTCATTAGCACTCTTCAAGAAAAATCTTGATGATTGGATGGGTAACAAGAAATTCACCCCAGGGTTCACTTCTGTGGTTCAGCTTGACAGTGGCACAGGAAAATAATTTTCTTGGGTGGCGAAAGCCAGGGTGCCTTTTTGGCTAGGCTTGTATAGGCCCGCCTAGGGCCAATAGCCTAGTACCTACCTATGAACCTATGAACCTTTCCCAGGAGTGTCTGTGAAATTGTATAAATACTTATCTCAAAGTGTGTGCGTGTGTGTGTGTGTGTGTGTGTGTGTGTGTGTGTGTGTGTGTGTGTGTGTGTGTGTGTGTCAGCTACTTGGGCAGGGACACAATGCACTGGTTGGACAGAGAGGGTACTGGAGGTTAGCTTGCCAGCTAGGCTGAGATCTGGACCCTATAGCTGTGCCAGTGGGGAGTCTTATTGGGGACCTGGGGAGCAAGGGAGCAACCAGCCCCAGACTGATGGTGATCTCTGTGTGCTCTTAAGGGAAATTGCACTTTACTGTGTGCATTTGTTATCCTTTCCTTTTATATGAGATGCCCTCTCTGGTGTTAGGGGTGAGGATTGAGGCTCCTTGATTGCTGGGCCAGGGCACGGGTGTCACAGCTGGCATTAGCAATAGAAAACTGCTTTAATCCCAGAATGCTAATATTACTTTGTGATAGGTTGCGGGAATTTTCCTGTTCACCATTGTTATAGAAAGGGGTGGGTAGTGCAGCCCACAACTTGAGGGGTGCTAGGAGCCAAGAAAAATATTTTCTTTCTTTTTATTGTTTCTGTGATATTTTAGGTTTCAACCTAAAATCATTGATGTTGTGTGGTTCATGGAGTTTGCCATTCGTATATCTCCCCCCAGCTCATTTTAAAATATGCTTCTTGTCATTTTCATAGCTATGCAAATATCCAGTGTGTTAAATGCAAATTAAGTAAATTAATCCAATCTGTGAAGCAATAAATACCAGAAAAAAAGTTAAAACTAGTCAGAAACATTGCAGCAATAGTGTAAGAAATTTAAAACACAAACCATGCCTCACCTATCAACTTATTGGAGGTATTCAAAAATATTTAATGCACTTTACAATTCTGTTTCAGGCAGAATTGCTCACTGTATTATGAGGGAGCAATTCAAGGACTAGAAGCCACAGCAGTCTTATTAGATGTTGCCATATGTCAATTGACTGGTCCAGGGGAATGTCTAATATATATATATATATATATATATATATATATATATATATATATATATATATCAAAGTAGACTGTTATCATGGAAATGTTTTGAATAGGGTAGTTTTGTCATTATTGGTGCATGCATTTTGCATCATTGCGTACTGGAAAAAATGTTCAAACAATAAATTTAAAATGCAATTGTGTGTGGAAGTAGACTTTTATGATGGAAATGTTCTGAATAGGGCAGTTTTGTCATTATTGGTTCAGGCATTTTGTTTCATTGCCTACTGGAAAAATGTTCAGACAATAAATTTAAAATGCAATTATGTGTGGAAGTAGACTTTTATGATGGAAATGTTCTGAATAGGGCAGTTTTGTCATTATTGGTTCATGCATTTTGTTTCATTGCCTACTGGAAAAATGTTTAAACAATAAATTTAAAATGCGCTATAACGTACGTCTAACAAGTGTGCTGTATTATACACGGAATATAATTTAATAAAATCAGGAAGGTGTATCAAAGAACGCATGTATATTTCTTGTTTTGTGTGCAAGGGGCTTCTGATTTGAAAACAGCCCAAAGATAATCTGTGGGTTTCAATGCTGTTTCAATGAATGTGAGTTTCAAGGGCAGAGAAGTTTTAATGCCAAGTCTATTTTCATTGTGAGACAGTATTGCTTTGTTTAGCAGCCAGATATCTATTACTGTTTGTGCATTGTGCTATAAAATGTAAAAAATAAAATCCAAATAATCATTGTAGAAGTAAAGCAGTATGCACACATTAGTGTTTATGGTAAATAGTGTGAAATAGCCAGGTAATGGGACATTGGGGGGACTCTGGTGCTATATTTTGGTTCTGTTCTTCAGTTTGCATTTGAAAGTTGGTATCCCACGATTCCACTGGAGTGGGAGGGGTTGTGTACTTATGTATGCAAATTTTATGTTAATCAGCGTACAGATTTGTACCTATTTTTCATGGGCCTTGTCCAGATTTTTGATGTTTCCAGGTTGAGAGGTATGGACAGCACTAATAAAGCAGCAATTCAGTAAAATACTGTCATCAATTTAGTGAGGCTACCAACAAGCAGTAATAAATACAGCAAACTAAATGCAGTCAAACTCCTAAGCACAAGCAACAAAATGAAGTAGAAAGAGGTACAGTTTTTGTTTTGTTTTGTTTTGTTTTTTGTTTTTTTTTAGTGGAAAGAGACAGAAGATAATAAGAAGGCTAAGAAGCTAAAGGAGTGGGCCTTTACTAGGTTCTCCCTATAAACAGTAGATTGAGCTGATGTAATTTGACTGGGGGAGTGTCCACTATCAACTTTATACGAGAGGCGGGCAACTCAATGCCACCAAGATTTAAGACAGTTTCTGATTTAAACTCCTAGCATTTAGCAGCATAACCTTTAATTTATTAGTGAGTGATATTTTTTCATGTCAGAAGTTTTGTTCTTGAGACTACCTACAAAAGACACTATGGGGCAGGCAAATGCCTTTAGTCAGTAACCAAAACCCTAGATGTGACAGATGAAAACCATGTCTGGCAAAACGGTGTGGTCTAGCAACCATGTCATCCCAGGCTGACAGGAATTTGATCCCCTTAGAAAGACACCAGAAACTAAGCTGATAGTTGAAGTCAATCATTTTTTGTTTATAGCGGACCGGAGTTCTGCTGTGGCGACCCCTAACCGGGAAAAGCCATAAGACACAACAACAACAACATTGTGGTATCATCCTAGGTGTGGATAAAGTGTTGCCCAAGGCTAGGGACATACCTGCCTGAGACAGAGCTCAATCATGTATCTCTTCATGTAGTCCATTAAGGTACATCTCACGTCATTCACAACAACATGAAATATGACGGAGTCATAACAGTACTTGTTGAGAGACTTGAGTGCATGTGTGATCTGACAGATTCACACACCCGATAGACAGCTGACCGTACCCTTCTCCTTGTCCAGTCTGGTGAGTGGGATATCTGTGTGTTTCACAATGGAGTCACATATAACTAAACAATTCGGTTTAGATATGCTTTTCCTTAGGGCCTCATTTTTTGAGATACCGGTGCTTGTGTTTTTATGTGTACTGAGTGCTGTAGGTGCTTTATTACGTATAGCATGTTTGTGTTTGGAAGGTGTCTGGTGTATAGGCAGGTTTCTGGTGAGTACCTCTGTGTATGATGGTTTACGTGTTGAGTGCCTGGTTTGCATAGGAGGTGTATGTAGTATGTGAGTTCAAAACCTGCTCAGTGTTACTGTTCTGTGTGCAAGAAAGCAAGAATTCCAGATTGTTAGAGTAAATGCATCTGTCACAAATTGTACTTGGGTGATTTAGGAGTAGAGGGCTGTCAGTGTACATGAGGTAGTTAATACACTACTCAGGATACCCATGCCAATTAGGCTGGTAGGAGAAACAGAGGGAAACTGACCATCCATAATGTTTTCACAGTGGGGAGGGAAAATGGAGGGGTGTGGTATAATTGGGTGCTTTAAATGGGGTCTATACAAATAGAGTGCTCTATACAGGGCCTATACTAGTGGGGATTCTCTAAATGGTATCAGACTATTGTAGATTTGGTGGTTTAGAGACTGTTTAAGGGGCAAAAGTGCAGCTAAGGTGCTCTGTGAATAGCTAAGCACAATTTAAAGACTTCTTGGCCAAGATCACAGGCAGCTACTATGGGAAAATGTATCTACTGAAGTTTTTGCATCTATAACCACCAATGGTTAACCCAACTATGCGATAGTTTGCTGTATATATGTATATATATATATATATATATATATATATATATATATATATATATATATATATATATATATATATATATATATATATAGTGTGTGCAATGGTGCACCGAGGTGCACTACACAGAAGCAGCTGGTCACCTAACTCTGTGGAGCTGTGTTAGAACAAGCACAAACCCACACAAAAGCGTGACTTATGTCGCAACAGTGAAAAAACTGAATTAAACAATTTATGACCCTGTTTAAGTGCAGCCTGGATGACTGGATGGGAAACTATAAGTTCCTCCTGGGGATTTCACCTATGACCCTCCTAGATATGGGCAGTCATTGCTAACTAAAATGCCAAGTTTGGGCAAGATCCTTTATATTAGGTTTCTCTAGTATTATATTGGGCATAAATTGCTAGGCTTATAAAGATCTTCAGGATAATAGCCCAGTAACCACCTATGAACTTATGAACCTGATTTGAAGTGATATTTTAGAGCTACAAAGAGCTATTTTAGAGCACAAGAAAAGTGAAGTTGTTTAGAGTAGCAACATATGTATATGTGCTACATTTTTATAGATTTCAACATTAAAAAATGAAAAGTGCATCTATTAGAACATAATACATAATGAGTTTGATACTTAATGTGTATAAACCTTACATTTAACATCACATAAACAATTTCCTATTCAGCTTCTTATTCCTCGTCTTTTCTGAACAGCGTAAGCATCAATAGACAGAACTGTAGTAGCGATATTTTAATTTTCTAAAGTAATTTTTATTGGGGTATCCCTTTTTGTAGTAGCGATATTTGAATTTTCTAAAGTTGTTCTTAAGCCATTAATTTGTGGTACCTGTTGTAGTGATCTCTAGTGGAATGTGTGCAATGAAACAATAATAAAGATATTCTAACAAGCAGTTCGTTTTTCTGTGTCTTATTGGAGATGCCACAGTCATGGCTGTACACACCAGCCATTTGGCACTAAGGTTTTTAATCATTTTTTGTTCATTTGTAGATGGCCTTTTTGATATTTCTGCACAGATTCGTTTTGGGATATCCACCTGAAACTTTGTTTTTAGCAATCAAAAGACAGTGTATAGCTTATCATAAGTGATGTTACTCTGCGACAGTTACTGTAGTGAGTTGGAATGTTTACAGTTCCTTATTGGGGATTGAGGAAGTGTTTCATTTGCTTTTAACTTTATAAAAGACTCTTTAGAGTCAACCACTGTAACACATGAGTTGGCTAAATATGACAGCGATTGTAAAGATTGCGGTGCTATTCATTTGGGTTAAGTGCCCTACAGGTTGTGGGGCCATGGCAAATGTTTATGTTGGGAGCCAACACCAGTGACAGACTTGACAAAATTCTTTAAGAAATAGGGGAGCCTTTTGAAGCCACTAAGTCAAGGTGTAATCATTTTCTTTAACCTCACTCCCTTTATAGCTCTTTTTATTATAAGGGGATATTCAGTGCTGTAGTAACATTTTACAGCTTTAAAATCGAGTAGGTGAGCAGGTCTGCATACTGTTTTCAGTCCTTACCTGGGTATGCAGTTGCAGTAAAAATGCGTGTTAGTTTAGTACATATTTGTACAGTGCTGGAGAACATTGCTGTGTTACTACATGTGCGTGTTGCAAGTTTGTAGATAAATTTAATGATGTAGCTTATAAATGATTAGAAAATATTTATCTGCTGTATACGGGTATGTAGAAAGAGTATACGTGTTTGACAATTAACCATTCTCATGGAAAAAAGTGTGCAGCTAACTTTGTTTTGTAGAAATTGCTTAAGATGGCTAATAATTGTAATGTATCAGAATTTATGGATGGGAAAAGAATCTTGCATGATGGGTCAAATTCTCGAAGGCTTGTTTCACTAGTGTTTAGTCTGTCTAATTATATTGTTTTGCCTTTTTGTGGGGGGTAGGTTGTTTTCCTGACTTAGGACATTCTTTTAAGGGCACTAGTTACTTTCTCAGAAACCTGTTTGTGGCTAGGATCAGGGTAATTAATTTATACATTTGAAACAGGAGTATTAATTATGATGGTATTGTCAATGTGTACAATTCATGGATGTTTGCATTGTGTGCAGTGTCTTGTAAGTTAAAACTGTTTGGAACTTCTTAGATGGAGAGGAAGTGAGTGGATGGAAGAGGCACATGATGCATGTCGATTAACATTTTTTTAGTTCAATGCACTTTGTCCAAAAAATTTGTCTAAATTTTAACATGGAAAGGTAAGTCAGTTTGCAGTGAGGTGCTACATTTTTGGTAGATGTTTGTTTCTGAAATGTGTTACGGTTTTTGCAGCAGTGTTCATAATTCCTAGAATGCCTTAGATTTGCATGTTTCTTACAAGAAAAGTTCACCTACAGTTCAAGATTAGTGTTTTTTTTTGTTTTGTTTTTTTTAGTACAGGATGCTCGCTTGTCCTTTTGTGCAGTGAGCAGGGATTGGGGCATTTTTGAAACTGGGTTTGTATTGAAAGCAAAAATCTAAAGGCATCTGACAGTAATGACATTAGAGTCACTGTACATTGCAGTGATGGTAGCGTCCTAATGTGCTGCAATGTGTCTTTTAAATGGGGGACAGGCAGATGGCACATGGCACAATCTGAAGTGTGTGTTGTGGAATGAAAATTCTTTAAATTCTAATAGTGGAAAACTCAGTTTAAAATGCTTTCAAGAGAATGGTATTTTAAGTTTGGTTTCATAGGAACATTATTTTTTTTTCCAGATGACAGTTTTGTCGGTCTGGGAAGATGAGTTTTATTTGCTGTGTACCAGATGGCAGAAGATGTTTTCTGATGGTGCTAGAGGGAAGTATTTACTGTTATATGTCTAGCAGTCTCTTGCTCTCAAAACAGGAATTTATTTATAGCAGATTTATCAAATATTCTGTGACTCTGTGCTACAGATGAGTTGGTGATTGAAGATGTGCACTGTAGTGTTTTCAGCCAGTGTGTGTGATGGCTGGGGTGAGGGGAGCAAGCACTGGTCCAGTGATAAATTTCCCATCCATTTCTGTTGAGCAAATAGCGTTCTGAATGTGCTCTATCTTAACTCTCATTGAAGAGAAGTAATGTATTCACAAATTTGATTGAAAAGAGTGAGTGTAGTGTAACGTGCCAGATTGTGATGACCATCAGTGGCATATCGCTTACTCAGAGGTGATCTCTGCCTGACTTACAAAGCCATGTCCAACTCACAATTGATGGACACACTCCACCTAAAGAAATCCAAGTCACTGCGAGCCACGCGCTCTAGTGAGCTAAACCTCGCCGCAATAATAAATAGAACATGCTGGAGGGATAGATTCCTGTCACAGAGACTCCCCATGCTTTGGAACAAAATTCCTAACGACATTAGGCAGAGCCCCTCACTAACACTCTTCAAGAGAAACCTTGACGAGTGGATGGGTAACAGAAAATACACCCCTGGGATCACTTCATTGGCTCTGCTTGACAGAGGCTCAGTTAATTAATCAATGGGGCGGCGAAAGCCAACACACTCTGGCTAGGCTTATAAATGCCCTCAGGCAGATAGCCTAGTAGCTACCTATGAACCTATGAATTAAGAGTCTGTGTTCACGATATAATATGTCTTTCCCATTCAGGTATAAAAGAGTTGCTGAATATAAAAACTGATAAGAATCACAAGTATAATAAGATATCACAACTGCTTGAAATGTACATTATTTATCTTGTTATACAAGATGGAAAATCAACAATATTAGCTTATGAATAAAAGCTATGATAGACAAAACAAAATAACATGGTAATATAAAGATTAACAGGAATAAAATACACTTATATTTTCCCTGCTTCAATGGTGCAGAGGTATAAAACCCTAAATGTAAACCAGACTACCCATGCTGAGTTAGCAAGCATGGGAGATGCAGAGAGGGAGGAGAAAGGGCAGGAGGTAATGGCATACAGTTCGCACATTCTGGAATAAGGAGGGCAGCTGGGCTCACCACTAGGACAGCATCCAGCCAATACAGTCTAGGCCTGAGTGAAGTGCTGCTACAATCTAGCCATGCAGGTTAGGGAGTAGTCACATAGGGAACTTACACACTACTCCCACTATGTCTGACAGCTAAAGATGTAGTAGCTGTTGAAGGGTTGTAGGAGGTGGTGGTGGTGGTAGAGACCCCGATGTCTGCCTGAATGATGGCCCCTTTATTGGCCTTTGCCTCAAGATGGAACAAACAGGCACGTAATAGCTCTCACCCTCATGAGGATTGAATAGGCCAGATAAGTCACAGTAGGCTGCTGGTCAGCAGAAATGCAGGTTAAAATACTTGATGTTTGCACATGACATTGTGATCTGTAGTGAGAGTAGGGAACAGGTGGAGAAGACCCTGGAGAGATGGACATATGCTCTAGAGAGAAGAGGAATGAAGGTCAGCAGGGCTAAGACAGAATATATGTGTGTGAATGAGAGGGAGGATAGAGGAATGGTGATGATGCAAGGAGTAGAGGTGGCGAAGGTGGATGAGTTTAAATACTTGGGATCAATAGTTCAGAGTAATGGTGAGTGTAGAAGAGAGGTGAAGAAGAGAGTACAGGCAGGATGGAGTGGGTGGAGAAGAGTGTCAGGAGTGATTTGTACCTGTAAGAGTGAAAGGGAAGGTCTACAAGAAGGTATTGAGACCAGCTATGTTATATGGGTTGGAGACAGTGGCATTGACAAAAAGGCAGGAGTTTGAGCTGGATGTGGCAGAGTTAAAGATGTTAAGATTTTCAATGGGTGTGATGAGGGTGGACAAGATTAGGAATAAGTAAATTAGAGGGTCAGCCCAGGTTGGAAGGTTTGGAGACAAAGCCAGAGAGGCACGATCACGTTGGTTTGGACATGTGCTGAGGAGGGATGCTGAGCATATTGGGAAAAAGATGCTAAGGATGAAGCTGCCAGGTAAGAGGAAAAAAGGAAGGCCTAAGATAAGGTTTATGGATGTGGTGAGAGAGGACATGCAGGTGGTTGGTGTGGCAGAGCAAGATGCAGAGGACAGGAAGAAATGGAAACAGGTGATCCACTGTGGTGACCCCCAACGGGAACAGCCGAAAGAAGATGATGATGATGATGATGATGATGATGATGAGTACTAAGTAATGGAAATATTAAATTTTTTGTTAAAATAACAAAGTGTCTTTATTCCTGATAGGTACAAAACAACTGAAGTTTACTGGCAACTAATCTGAATCTGTAGTAAAACAAGATATGTGAAATATTTGAAATGTACAGCATTGCATCTGTTTCAGAGCAATGATGATCAAACATCTTGGTTTAGCAGAATTAGTTATGACAGATGATACATTTAAAATGAGCAATTTTCATTTACTTCATTAACATTGGAAAATAATGACACAAAAATAGAAATTTAATAGAAAGACTACACATTTAATTTTATGGATTTTTTTTTTCTAATTAACTTGCTACCAGTTACCTCTACACATTTTATGATTTCAAATAACACATTCCTTTCAGTTCAACATATTTCCGCATATTTGTACATTGTATATTTAACTTAATGTAATAGGTTTTATAAGGTAAGGACAGAGTCTGACTGGTTGAATACCACAGTGTTTCTTATCTGATCTACCTAAATCCTGAAGCAGAGGTTTAATGTAGTGAACTGTGTCTTGTGTTAATCAGCTAAGAAAAACAGTGCTCAAATGTGAGTAGTTTAATTGGATTTCTTCCCAGACTATGAAACTTTGTTTTCCTTGATGATGGGATTTATTTATTCATTTAGTATTTATTTATCTGACATTTGTTAACCGGGTTAGTCCGACTGGTTAGAGACCCTTTTTCAGTAGACACCCAAGGAGAAAAGCTCCAAAAAAGCAGTTACATACAATTCAAATGCATACAGGAGAAAACATATTGTAAAAAACATATTATAAAATAAACTATACAAAAAATGTTTTCAAAGCATGAATCATAAAATAGTATAATTTTTTTTTACAAAGCATGTTGCAGGACCCTTTTCCTTTTTTAAAATATAATATTAATTCTTTTTTCAGAAAGTTAACAGAAGAATATGTGACAATGAAGGATACGGACTATATTGAAAGTTATGAATTTAATGTGAGACTGAAACATTCTGGGATACATTTTTGAAAGAATATGATAATATTCTTAATTCACAGCATATTTCAGATAAATTGGAAGAGATTATTCGACAGCAAATAAGACAATGCTAAAGTTTATCTCGTTAAATAGTAATGGATTAAATACTGGGTGTAAAAGAGGAGGATTGAATAAATATTTTAAATTAAGTAACTCTGACAGGTTATTTCTACAAGAAATATGTTTATTAAAAGAAGCATTTTGTATTGTGTTTTAAAGGTGACACAGCTTTGGAGATCTCCTCTTTCAAAGAGTTTTTTTTTTTTACTTATGAAGACACCAAAGAGGAGTTTACAATGGTAACACTAGAATATCAAAAAATACTTTTTATATTGGCATGCTTAATACCTGGCACTGGAACTAAAATTGTAAAAACATTACTTAGACATCTTATTAAAAAAAACGAATAGACTTCTGATATTAGGAGGTGTTTTAATTGTATACTTGGCAACCTGGACATCAGTACAATGGAACAACTGAGAATTTCTGCTGCTCCTAAAACAGTAAAATTTGAATTAATATGTTGGACTTACAATACTTGTAAAATCTTGCAGAACCAGCCATTATATTTCACACACTATTCATGTGCATCTGGTGCACAAACATATACTGATAGATATCTATTTTTTCAAGAACTAACATCAAATATTTGTTTAGAACCTTCACTTGTCATATAAGGTGATAATAGTCTCTAATTTCAAATGACTGTCAATTTAAAAAAATAGTTATCATTGAAAGAAAACCAACATAATTGTCTTTAAGGAGTGGTTTGATAAAGTGAAAACTGTCTATAAATAATGGAGAGGTGTAAATCTTGTACGGGCTTTTCTAAAGTAATATTTATATACTAGTATCTCTAACTGGCATTGATTTAAATTAAAATAATGGGATAAAGAACTAATATAAATGCAAGAAGATTTATATTATATCAGACTAGAGGTACAAAAAGAGAATCTGTATGACTTCATCTAGCAAGGTTCCAAAATAAAAAAAATATACATATTTTGAATCATAAAGTAAGAACTGCACTAAAAAAAGTTAAAATATATCATGTTCTATGATTCCATAAGGGTTACATAGATCAACAAATTTGTCTAAATTAATTGCAAGATAAAATCAGATAAAAAATATTCAAATTACAGGTTCTAGAAAAAATAGATTAGACACTGAAGACAATTTTCTGCTTTCAAAGCTTATTAAGAAAAAGTAATAGTTTAGAAACTAACAATTTTTAAATAATGATGTAAAAAACAAGTAGCTTAATGTCAGTATTAAAAATCTACTTAAAACCATAAATAATTCATAAATAGTTGAACAACTAAAAATTGAAAGCAAATGAAGGAGTGGATGGGATTGTAATAGTGACATATACATTATTCTACTCCACAGTTATATCCTTAAAAAGGATGTCCTTCTTAAAATGTTTTGTAGTACCCTGGAGCATTTCTCCCTGGGCCTCTGCTGAAAACGTGCTCCTACCCAGATGGACTTTCCCGGTTATCAAATGTCAATAAGGAAATAAATAAATAAATACATGTGTTAATCTTTAAAATATTATTTCTCCATCATGGAAATATATTACAATTTCAATATTAAAATAATACAAATAACCTGAGTGCTGTGCAGTATATATACCCATACTGGTATTAAATATTGATTATAAAATATTTTTGTCTATATGATCTAACAGGCTTAAATTAATAATGTCATATTTAATGCAGGAAGATAAAATGGGGTTGATCATTGAAAGATAAACTCAAGATAATATTAAAAAAATTATAACTGATTAATTATACAAATCTTATAAATTTGGCATTAGCTATGATTAGTCTAGACATTGAAAACATATTTTACTCACTACGTTGAGAATAATTATTTAAAATTATTGAAATTCTTGGACTCCCTAATTCTTCGATTATATTATAGAAACAATATATAATACCATTGTTTTATGCTAAAATTGGAGTTTATTTGCCATACATTTGTAGATTAAAGGAACTAGACAAGATTGCCCTCTGTTACCACGTTTATTCACACTGGCTGTAGAGCTGATGTCAAAAGCAATAAGGCAAGAACAATCAAAAGGGTATTCCAATTAATGATACATTTCTGTTCAAAATATAATTAGTTGCTATTGACATACTGGTGACAATGACAGTGAGATACTATATTAAGAAATTGTATAATCTTACATGTATTTATTTATTTATTTATTTACATTTGTTGACCGGGAGAGTCTGACTGGACACAGGTCTGTTTTCAGAGGAGGCCCTGGGAGAAAAGCTCCACATTAAGTATTATTTGCATTATACAGTTAAAAAACATAGAATTTAAATATAGACATTAGTCCAGTTAAGGACGCAAGACAAGAAGAAAACAGATGTAAAACAGCTGTAGAACATAGTACATATAACACCAATATGACTAAATCTATTTTAATGATTCTAGACAGTGACATATCATTAGCAGGTAATTATCAATAGAACTGGAATTATGAATGAAATATCTGTGAATTATATTGCCACATAGCATATAGCATATTAACAAATCAGTTGTGATAATATTGGTAAGATATGATTTTAAAATGAACTTATTTTTTGAGGATACATTAGTTAATTAATTAATTATTGACATCTGTTGACCAGGAAATTCCAACTAGGACAGGAGCCCATTTTCAGCAGAGGCCCAGGGAGAAAAGCTCCACAAACACATTATGATTGCACAGTATTTTACAAGAATTTACAGAAATTACAGTACAATATAACAAAATGGGAAATAGACTAATAAACTGTGGGAAGTTACAATACCAGAGGAAAAAAAAACAGTAATTTACAAGACATACTGTATATACACTGACATAACTTTTTTTTTTTTTTTTGTAACTATTGAAATAGGTTGAAAATTAAGAAAGGAAAAGATCACTAGAGGGGTAGTGTTAGAATGAAAGAATTAATAAAGGGAAAGAAAAATCACTACTGGGGTATTTTTAAAGAGGTATGGGGTTAGAATAATAGTTAAGGTTACTGAGATTTATAGTAAGAACAGAGTTGTTTAAAATAACTTACAGTTATATTAAGTCTCATCATAATGATACTTTTCCTAATATTCTTTATATTTCACACAACAAATAAGCCAAAGAATCATATCAAAGAAATTAGCTCCTTTTATTCATTTTATCATATACAGACACAGAATAATATTATCTCGTTGTATTAAGGTTTAGGATAATGGAGTAATTGATTTCCATGTTGTGGACTCATGGATTAACCTCAAATGTTAAAGGTATTGTACAAAGATTGGATAATTCATAACAAAATGG
This sequence comes from Protopterus annectens, assembly GCF_019279795.1. Lineage (NCBI taxonomy): Eukaryota > Metazoa > Chordata > Ceratodontiformes > Protopteridae > Protopterus > Protopterus annectens. Next base: position 142,226,395 of record NC_056746.1, read on the forward strand.
AGCAAGCCACAGCAGAATATGTACATTAGCAATAAATTAAAAATAACTGACCACTAATGTAATCCTATTGAAAATAAATATTTTGTGTTTTAAACGATTGTTCTTCCAAATCTACTCCAATGAAATGCAATGTTAATGTAATTTAAAAAAATAAAAAAATATAAACATCCAGGTTTGATAAAAGGGGAACTTTTATTTTTTTCTAATTGGCCTTACTTCATTTTTTTGAAAGTTCTATTGCTGGTAAAATAATGATTTGGAAGATGAATAATTTCATTTACTGTCTTGTCTAAATGTTGCTACTTAACTATGAGTAGATAATATTTGTAAATCTGGTCTGGATTCAAAGAAATGGCTATCAATATACAGCATATGACTAAAAATGCAGAACATATCAAAGGAGGAATTATGGAATTATGAATTATCTTTGTTTTTTTTTTAAAGTATAAAAAATATTTACTAATGAGAAAGTTTTCGTCAAGTTCAATTTCATCAGAACTATAGAAAATGATGTTATATATTTTAATAAAAATCACTGTACCAAATTCTTATTGGTATTTTTATGGAAAACTACCATCATTTTTATGATACAGGTAAAAGCGTAATACTAAAATCAACAAGTTCTACATATTTTTTTTATTTTGGAAAATCTACAGCTGGAGAATCTTAAAGCACCCATTTACACATTGTATAGGATTAGGAAAATATGTAACTCTGGTGAAAAATCTTGTTGGAGATATAATAAAGAAGTTAAAGTGGACTAGAAACATTCACTTTATGGTTGTAAATTAATAAAGGAATTTTGGCTCAACTTTCAATAATTTCTACAGGGCTTATAGGCTGGCAGATTCCTGCCATCTGAACATCTAATACTATTAAAAGTTCCTCCTTCTATATGAGTTGGTGGGAACAATTACCTCTTTTGTAGTGTTTTCTAGCTATTATTAGGAAATAGCCACGGTGGTGCAGCAGTAGCATTGTTGCCTCACAACAAGAGGTTCTCCCATTCGATTCTCGGCTGGAGTGTGGGGAGTGCCTTCTGTGTGGAGTCTGCATGTCCTCCCTGTGGTTGGGTGGGCGTTCAAAAGACATGCGTAAATGGGCGTGCCTACGTTGAAGGTTGAACGTTGATCTGGCACATCGGCGTTCGTGAAAATCTACTGCCAATTATTAGCAGACCTGAGTTCCACTGTGGCGACCCCTAACCGGGAAAAGCCGAAAGACAACAACATTAGGAAATATATTATTAAAGAAAAATTAAAAAAAAAAATCACCTCTTTATTGAAAATATTATCACAATCATTATTCTTTATGGGAAAACATCACTGCTTTAATGGCAAAAGAAAAAAAAACTCTATTAAATGTAAGTATTAAAATAAACTAGCTTTTCTATTAGATAAGAAAGAGAGAAACAATATGTCAGAAGATAAATATATTCAGTACTCAGTATTTTGAATTGTTAAGGTTAGTTGTAGTTAGAATTCAGTTGCAATATTTAAATAGTAGATATACATAGTTGATAGTTTTGTTTAATTTGTGGTTTGTTATGCAATACTTGCACTGTTTGCTAATAATATAAACATATAATTTATACAGATTTAAGTAATGTAAGCAACCACAATTATCTGTGTAATGATACACTTATTTTGAAAAAAATATTTAAGACGTTTAAAAAAGAACACACAGTGTCAGTGTTGTTTCATGGATAAAAAGTAAACAGAAGTTAATATTAAATAACAGTATTAACCAGTGGTAAGAGAAAACCATAAATATGGTATAGAAAAATAATCTGAGCCCAAGACTGCATGCAAAGAATTCAGGAAAGTGCTGCAGCAAAGAGAGTCAGTCTGGGTTAAAAGTAACAGTGACTGTTGTAAAAATGTGTTATATAGAAATCAAAATAAAGGGGTTATATCACATGGTGGCAGAACAATGCCCCTATTCAAAGCAAAAAAGATAATTGATAAGACAAATTACTGACTACTTACTATCACTACAAAGATTATTATTCAGGGCATACTCAAAAGTAATCTCTCCAATGTGAGAAGTTTGAAATTTCACTGCAAAATGACAGCTGAAAACTTATTATCAGATCCTAAATGCAGTAATGTCTCAGACAAAGCCATTGGTAAATATCCTATTAAGAATTAATAAACAACTGTAGCCAGAAATAATGAACCTCATTCTGGTTAGTTCCATTACATCTAGATTATAAGTATGTCATTATTTTGGAATGCAAACAGTACACCTGCACAGTGCTATCACAAAGTTTTCATTCATTCCAAATATTTTTCATCAGCATTTAGATGGTATTTTAGGAAGGGTGTTGTGTCTAGAAAACATAACTAAGTAGACTTATAGTATCTTGATTCAAAAGGTGACCACTAATGCATATGTGAGAGTACTAGAACGTGTTTTACAGAAAACTGAACTTAAGCTAAGAGGGGAAAAGGCATAATGACTATATTAAATAGACAAGGGAAATGCCATCATTTAGAAAAAGGTAAATGTTATTCATTTATTGCACATTTTCAAAACAAAGACAGCATTAAGAAAAGTTTGGAATGATTAACTTTTTGCAGAGACTTTATACAGGAATACTATGCAGTCTGTATACCGCTATATCTTATAGTAATTTGAGAAACAGATAATGACCAAACTAAATGAAATGAAAAAATAAAGACAGAACTTTTCTATAATAAATCAGTTACTGATAGCTGCTTACATTTTGAAAACAATTGTCATTTGTTTTATAGGTTGACATAGCAGATAGGAGGTCTCATGTGACAGTTATTCAAGTAGGGATAAAAGAGAAGTTACAATTACTTGGATATTTCTCAAAAATAATGGATCTTGTGGAAAGGCCATGGACAGATGTATATAACATTTAATTGCTATATTCTGGGCAGCACAAAAACAGAAGTTTACTAAAATTTAATTCTATACTTCCACAAACTTTGCAGGCTTCTGATGAACTGCTAACCTCAGAAAAATATTGGGAGTATATACGTAAGGAGTCAGTGAAGAAAACCAAGAGCTCAGTAGTTAGAAACATGTAAGTTTGACTTCCAGCTTTTCAGTTTTGTTTTTAAACAATGCTGGTAATAGACCTAAAACTGAAAGCATTCAGCCTATTGGGTTCAGTAGTAATAGCCATGCTTTTTGACAAAGTAGGCTATGTTTGACCAGTCTGTCCTCCATTTTGTAACAAATATGAAGTACTATACTGGAAGAAGGCCTTTCTATGCATGTCATCTATTTAGACTTGGAAAAGGTATTTTATTCTATACATTGTAGTGGTCTGATTAGTGGTTTCTTCATAGCCATTGGGAGTCAAAGCATGTAGGTTTAGGTGATTTAGTTAGAGGCTAAACATTAAGGGAACAGAGGCCAGTTTCAGGATGTTTGCTCCAGAGAGGCTAAGTATCGCTCATGTGCTGTTTACAATTTTCATGAAAAGGCAGACCATGAATCTTGGGGAAACAGAACTGCAGATAACTGTTAGGTACAATATTTATGAGCTCTATGGATACATTTAAATTACAAAAATCATGTAACTATATTGACAAATGGTATAACAACTACAGTCTGAAGTGAAACCTTGAAAAAAAATGTAAAATATCACAGTTCAGGGAATATTATTCCTGAGATACATACGGTCTCGATGATAACATTTTACAGTGAAGCACTTCTTCTAAGGCTATATTATTATTGCTTATAACCTGGACTTTCAAACACACTTTTTGTGTTGAACAAGTGATATAACACTCTTTATTTGATTAAGAGGACAATTATAACTAATGCAAATGTTTTGGCACAGTGAAAGTATAAGCAGAGCATAATGTTCCTTTTTGCTCATTGGACTGGAAAGGGTACAAAAGTTACTTACCAAAAGGATGATTACTCTGTGTGTCTGCTCAACTTGGCCAGTTCACACAGACTATAGAGTGTTATGATGGGACCTCTGCTTTTTTCTTTAAAATAATAAGTGATCCTGTTCTAACATGGTGTTTGAGCTTTTAGAAAAATGAGCATTCCATTTCAACTAAAGGAAATGCATAAATGTTTTTTTTTTGTTCCAAACATGATATGCAAAAATGTAAGTACTAATCCTGACATTTTTATAACACTCCTGTTGAACACGTTAAATATGTTTGAAAGTCCAGGTTATAAGCAGCATTCGTTAGTGTGTGTGTGTGTGTGTGTGTGTGTGTGTGTGTGTGTGTGTGTGTGTGTGTGTGTGTGTGTGTGTGTGTGTGTGTGTGTGTGTGTGTGTGTGTGTGTGTGTGTATGTATGTGTGTCTGTTTGTAGGATTTCATACCCTAATAGGTACCTCTTTTATCTTGTGCTTTTACTAAATAACACTTTTTTACCATCCATAAGTTCTTTTCAAACAGTAGACCACTAATAGCACCAATAGCACCAATAACTGTGATTTCTTAGAGATAACTATTATTAGGAAACTACAGCTTTGTGTGTGTGTGTGTGTGTGTGTGTGTGTGTGTGTATATGTGTGTGTGTGTGTGTGTGTGTGTGTGTGTGTGTGTGTGTGTGTGTGTGTGTGTGTGTGTTTAGTTATTGTCTGCTGGATCTTGAAATAGGATCTCCAACTAAACAATAAGTTTTATGGTATTATATAATTTATTCATAACTCATTTGGGGGTCTAAAGCATAACAGAAAGGGCCAAATGATTCTGTGCTTACACTAGAGGTTGATTCACTTAATTTTGTAACTATTTTAAAGATGTTAGGATACTGACTTGGTGAATATCATGTGGTTATTGTAGTAATATCAAAAGGTACTGTACCACTCAACATCTTGTTTATATGGCATCCTGCTGCTCATGCAGAGCTTTCTATGTAGGAAAAACTGATCATCACCTTAAGGACTGGATTTTACGTCATATGAGAGACATAAGGAATGAGAGACATAAAGAATGCTGATTTAAACACTGCACTTGCTATGCACATTGTTCATAATCCAACACATGTTTAAATTTATAGTCCTGGAATGTATTCAACCCTGTCCAAGAGAAGGTGATATAAAGAATCGGACAGAAATTAGAGAAATTAACTGGATTATTAATTTAAGAGCACATTGTCCTCCAGGCTTAAACAGTGTAGTGCCATTAAGAACTAACTTAAAAGCAAGGAAACTGAGGATTGGACCCTGAGGAGGCTATGTAACATAGAAAGTTTATTCATCATAATGCAGTGTTTCTTATTTACTACTGCTACAAAGCTTCTGGCAGCCATATTTGCTGCCTCTGCTAATACCAATTGTCACACACACTTACTGCTGCCATGACAATGAGCCACAACAGGATGATTGGACTCAATGAGACCTATAGTAACCTATCACCACAGGGATACATGTCTAAGAAAACAATTGGTTAAAACTAAGAAGCTTATCCAATAGGAAAGTTACCACTGAATGCTTCACTACTGGCTGTTGACTAATTTCTAGAACTGCAGTTGGCCGCTATGTTTCCAATCAATACTAAGACTATGAATCTGGATTTTGCATATGTGGTCCAACCCACATTTATGATTGGGCATCTGAGTTTTAAATAGAATCTGTAGCAGGATTCACATATGATCTGAAGAAGGCTATATCAGCCAAAAGCGCTTATCAGACCCTTTTTTTATTCCTGCATTTTACAGTTTTACTCAATAAATTTGTGGTTTTAACAGTTGCATCGTGGTACTGTAGTGGTCTGCCGACGTTCTTCCCTGCAGTTTGTTTTGTTTTCATTGGCAGCCTTAGCAGTTGTAGCAGTGTTTATTTTACTTAACCTATTTACTACTGAACATTTTCAAGAAGACACAAATTACTGAATACTTTGATTTCTCTCGATATAAAGAGGTATAGATCAAAAATGATTTGACATATCTGATGATATTTATAAAGCTAGTCCACAGCGTGGCTCCTGGAAATTTTCCTAAACCACTGCTCTGTGCAGTTTGAAAATACTTGAGTAACGGTTTGCAAATACTTTAGTAATAAGATGAAGTTGAAAAGCAGACCAGAACAGGTATGAATGGCTCAGGAATAAAATAAATATTCAAATGAATAATTCTGCTGATCATGACTTACAGACATAAAAATGGTGCACCAAGGGAAGCAGCCTGACCTTGATATCAATGAGGTCACACCCACACATACAAAAAAGACACATAATGTCCCCCTTAAAAACTGATAAAGTGATGGGCTGCTCAGGAGAACATGGTTAAACAACATAACGTCCAGTAAAGCACATCCTATACATATGATATCCCATTTCAAGGGGCACCATAAGATCCTACAATATGCAGGTAAACATTGACAAGCACACTAGTACACTACTAGTCAGTACAGGCATCACACAAATCAATGAAAAGGTTCACCAGCTAATAATTCTTTACTAGATGAGGCTTCACAATGTTTATCTTAACATGCCAATATTCAACTTGGCAAGTGTTTGTCATACAAAAAAAAAAAAAATGGTCAGGCATGCAGAAATTAATGCTAAATGAAACCAAGAACTGTGAATGATGTACCAAAACACCAGGAGTTAAAATATTTTATTTTACATTTGTTTACTGGGAAAGTCCGACTGGGCAGGCTGCCTGTTCTCAGCAGAGGCCTGGGGAGAAAACAGTGCAAGATTATAAAAACAGGAAGAATGTATTACAATAGGTGTACATTAGAAAGCTTATCATTATAAAATTATTGTCATATAAAATTTGCAGTGGTTACATTTAATGGTATTTGTATATAGTAATATATAGCACTTTATACAGCAGACCGAGATACATTCAGATCCACAAGAGACAGTGATAACAGTTTGAGATAAGGAAGAATAAGAAATAGTAGTAAAAAAGCTGAGCCAGAGTTGTATATGTTAATGTTGAGTAGCATAGCTTAGTGTTCAAACAAGGTAAGTGAACATGAGAGGTGTTTCATTTAGTACTATATAAGTTTGATGTAATATACAATAACAGGATTTGATTTTAGAGGTAGTGAAATATAATAGGATAGTGTACATACAGTGAAAAAAGACACCATTATTAGACACAAGTGATAGTGTTAGCATTATGTGAATAACATCCTAGGTATGCCTTACTGTGTAATACACAAGCATTTAAAAAAAGTCTGCATATATTGTGTAAGTAATTTAGCCTGGTGCGGAACAGGTGCATATCCATGAACTAGTTAAATGGGATTTGAGAAGGTTTTTGAAGTTGGCTTTGCTGCCTATAGTTCTTATGTTAAGGGGTATGGCATTGGCATTCCAGATTTTTGCAATGTAGTTGGAGTACAGGGAGTCACCTGAGCTATTTTTATTTCTGGTAATGTTCGTTAGGGATTTATTACTGGATCTTAGTAAATGTTTACTTGAGTATTAAAAATTAATAAATGTATTGGTTAGAGTTAGGGTATTCTTAGGGAACCCACTATAGTATATTAGGGTAGAATAGTAGGCCTGAAAATAGAGTCAGACTTGTGTTTGCATGTATGCATTTACTTTCAGGGAAATACAGAATGTTCCTTTCTCAAGGGAAAGATGTACATAGCAATGGAATGCTAGATAAAGAGGTACATGCAAGACAAGGCTTGGAAACTAAGGCAACCAAGGCTAAAGAGGCATGAAAAGCATTGCAGGGTTTTGGTATTGTTATAAAATACTGCTGATACAGTTAGGGAAGTCAGTCAGTTAGTTTGGACTGACATACAGAAAACATTAAATATCCAGCATTCCAGAAAGGAACAGACGCTCAAGCTGGAATACAGAAGTCAGGTTAAATATTCATGCTAGAAGACTGTTTCAGTTGATATTATTTAGGAGAATCAGAATACACCTGCAGAAACTTTGGATATATTTATCAGCATTGTTTTTGCTATCCAGCATTTCAGGATTTCTACAGACTGTTATTGTTTATTAGCATTGTTATTAAAGACATTATTCGGATATTGTTAACTTATTAACCAAACTACAGCATTTGCAGAATTAATTCTGAAAATTACAAAAGACTTGGCTCATAAAGGAGAGACTGGCACCTGTCCAGCACAAGTTTGGGTAATTAACAGCTAAAGACTATCATTCTAGTCTCATTTCAGTTGTTTCCAGCTGATTCCAGTACACTACAGCCTTATCAATTCTTTCATTATTTAAACAATGTTCAGTACTTTCATCTTGTACATAAAAGACTTCATCAAAACACCAATATGCACTCACTGCCTTCATATTATATTGGCAATTCAAAACCCATGTGATACAATTCATCTAATCACAGCACAAACTAATTTAAAGATCTTCCCAACTAAGCTGTGACTTGAGGTGTTTTTTTATTTGTTTTTTTTACACAGCAATGTAACCATGTGGTTAGAATATTTAAGTAAGTTGATGGGAGATGAAACAATCTCTCAATTCAATGCCATTTTCCTACCTTCTTTAAGAATTTTGCCTGACTATCTTGTGTCTCCTTTCATGCAATCCAGCCATCTCTTTGCTGGATGCCCTCATTTCTTCTTGCCTCTTCCTGTCTGTTCCAAAGCTTCTTTAAAAGGTTGCCTTCTGTTTTCCTGCAGATATGCATGAACCACCATAATCTGCTCTCTTTGCTTTTCTCTGCAAATGAAGCTACTTGGACTTCTCTGATGTCCTCATTTGTTCGTCTGTTTCAGTGTAAATCCTACCACCCATATCAGACATTTCATCTGCATGACCTCTAGCTTCTGCAACTGCTCTGCCTCCACTGCCTACGTTTCTGTACCATACAGTAGTACTGGGTACACTACTGTTTTGTACACCTTACTTTTTGGTTTCTTTGTCACACAGTACCCTGACATTCTGTGCCAGTTGGCTGCAGCCCCTCTGATTATAGCTTTAACCTCCTCATTCAGACTTCCATTCTCCTCAACCACCCCTTCCAAATACTTAAAACTGTTAACCTGAGTTTGGTGTTTTGGATAATGGTTAAGATGTTTACCTCACAAACAAGGGATGAAAGGCTTGATTCTCACCAAGGGAAAATTGGTTAGGCCTGAAATGATACATAAGAATGGCAACACTCAGATCTGCTCTGAGTTACAGCACACTGGCACTAAATATACAGACCCAACTGAGATTGCCAACATCCTGGGAGATAGGTTCAGTGCTAACTTTACCCCCCTCTCACCCCCTAAAGAGCCCATCACTATACTGGAAGAATGCAAAGTTCCTGTAATCATGGCTGCACAGGTAAAAAAACACATTCTCCAAAGCCAGGAACACAGCATCCATGGGACCAGACAACATCCCAGGCTGCGTTCTACAGGAACTACAGAACGAACTGGCACCCCACCTAAGTACCATGTTCAATCATAGCCTCACCTCAGACTTTGTGCTCGCTGAATGGCGCACAGCGACAGTTATCCCACTCCACAAGGGGGGAGCCACCACAGACCCCGGGAACTACCGCCCCATTAACCTGATGAGCCTGGTCTGCAAGGCCATGGAATGTATCATCATGGAACTTATAAACAAAGGCATTGGTAAACTCCAAACTCTGGACCCCACCCAGTTCGGGTTTGTAAAAGGCAGATGATGTCTCCTAAACCTGATAGGCTTCTTTGAAGCAGTCACCAAAGCCATAGACGAGGGTAAGGTGGTTCACACAGCCTATCTAGATCTTGCCAAGGCTTTTGACACCATCCCCCACTCTGGAATTATAGATAAACTCACTAAACTAGGTATAAATCTGCCAACTGGCTCACTGACAGAACCCACACTGTGAAAGTAGCAGACTCCAAATCCGACTTCAGACCAGTGACAAGTGGAGTACCACAGGGTTCAGTCCTGGGTCCTCTCCTGTTTGGTATCTACTTCTCTGAAGTACAGGCTAACACAGAATGTCTTTGGCTAACGAAGTTTGCAGATAACTGCAAACTAGGAGCCATAATCAAAACTCCTAATGATGTTGACATCCTACAAAAGGGCCTCACTGAGACAGATGCCTGGTGTCAAAGCCATGGCCTCAAGCTCAATGCCAAAAAGTGCATTGTCATCCCCTTTGGTAAAACTCTGTACCCATGAACTACAACATAGGCAGTAGTATACTTAACACCGAAAGTGTGATAAGAGACCTTGGGACACAGGTGGACAGTAGTCTCTCCTTTGATAACCACATCGCCACAGTAGAAAGGAAATCCTTTTACGTGGCACACCTCATCACAAAAGGTTTCTCATCCAGAAAAAAAGAGGTTATTGTTCCCCTCTACTTATCACTCATTAGACCCATTATAGAGTACAAAGCCCCTTTTGGTATGTACCTCACAAGACATGTACAACAACTGGAAAAGCCACAGAAATACATCACAAAGAGGATTACCGGCCTCAAACAAATGTCCTACGCAGACCGTCTCAAAAAACTCCAGCTTTACTCCGTCACATATCGCCTACTCCGAGGTGATCTCTGTCTAACATACTAAGCTACGTCAAACCCAGAGCTGTTGGACATGCTCCACTTAAAGAAGTCCCAATCCCTCCGAGCTACACGCTCTAGGGACCTAAACCTTGTCACCACAATAAACAGAACATGCTGGAGGGATAGATTCCTGTCCCAGGGACTTCCCATACTCTGGAACAAACTACCTATCTATATCAAACAGAGCTCCTCATTAGTACTCTTCAAGAAAAATCTTGATGATTGGATGGGAAATGGGAAATTCACCCTGGGGATCACTTCTGTGGCTCTGCTCAACAGTGGCACAGGAAAATAATTTTCTTGGGTGGCAAAAGCCAGGGTACCTTTTTGGCTGGGCTTGTATAGGCCCTAGGGCTGATAGCCTAGTACCTACCTATGAACCTATAAGAACAGCTAGACTAGTAGTTGCTTATGAACCTATTACACCATTTCCCTTCTATCTCAAATTTCAGCTTCTTTTTAGTCCCCCATTTGCTGCCATTACAATTTTCTCAACTGTACTCAGTTTCATCCTGTGTGCCTTCAGTTTTGCATTTCATTCCCCTATCATTTGCTGACGTTCTTGTTCAGAGTTTGCCTGTAATGCCACATTGTTTGCATGCAGCAGCTTTATTTAACTTCCCCTTCTGATCTGTTTGTTAATTTGCGCAATCACCAATGTGAATAGCAGTGGGCTCAGAGCTGAACCCTGATGCACACCCACCCCCTCTAGGAACCCCTCTCTGAGACTAAACACTGTTTGTACTTGTATCACTGGGTCCTTCTACGTAGCCAGCACTAATTCTACCAATGTTTCTGGGACTTCAGATCATTGTAGGACTGCCCAAATCAGCTTTCTTGGGACCTTCTCATATGCTTTCACTAAGTCTAGGAGTGATGTGTGATGAGTAGAGGGGCACAATGACCTCTCTTGATCTAGATGTGAACCCTTTCGTGATAAGGTGGGCTATATAGAAGGTCTTTCTAACCACTTTGGCAACGTGATTGTCAAAGGAGAGATTGCTATCTACTTGGGTCCCCAAATCCCTAATTACTTCTTCCATACTTAATGGATTTCCACCTATGTGGTAATTTGTGGGCACTTTGTTTTTCCCAAAGGGGATGACTATGCACTTTTTGGCATTTAGCTTTAGGCCATGGCTCTGGCACCAGTTATCCGTCTCTGTGAGACCCTTTTGGAGGATGCTTGTGTCAGTCTGCGAGTCGATTATGGCACCCAGTTTGCAGTCATCTGCGAACTTGGTCAGCCATAGTCCTCCCGTGTTAGCCTGTACCTCAGAGAAATATATACCGAAACAATACAAATAGTGGATAAATGCACCAAAAAAACAACCAAAATAAGCTCGAAGGTGCAAAATGAGAGCCCAGGATATCTTCCACACAGAATTTTATTGTTACAAAATTGCAGATCCAAAAACGTCAAAAAGATAAAACCATAAACGCCTTAAATAGGATTAAATTGGTGTAGGTGGGAGCACAGGCTGCTCCCATTGCTACCCCCTGAATTTGTTTGTAAAATTCACTGTTAAAATATATAAAATTATTTTTTTAAATTAAGTCCATTAACCATGTACAAACTAATTAATCATTTTGTGTTAAAATTTTGTCTTCGTAAACAATCTCTTCCAACATCTCCATCCACCTCCTTGTAGGGTATGGATGAAAAAAGATCAATTATATCAATAGTTACGAATAAAAGATTGTCATGATATAATCCATCAGAGATTTCTTTAAGTAAATCCCAGGAGTCTCTTAGTACTGTGTTTTTATTAAGCCAAAGGTCCTTTAATTTTAAATCAACATATTTTGCCAAAGCATAAGTTTTGGACCCTTCTGCCGATACAATTGGTCTAAGTGGGGGATCCCATTCACATTTGTGAATCTTGGGTATGCCAAAAATAGTGGGTGTTTTTGGTTTATCAACCTTCAAATACAGAAAGGTATTATAGTCTATCAATTCCTCATGTAACAATTCATTTAGACTAAGGTCTATTTTATTGTATGCAATATTAATCTCATTTAATGAGACGTTCATGTATCTTGTGTCATCCCATAATATACTGTGCATTTTGCTTTCGTATAATATGTTTTCCATAAATACTACCCCACCCCCTTTGTCTGGTTTTATAACCCTAAGGTTTCTGTCTCCTTTCAACTCATACAATAATTCTTTTTCTACTTTCGTCAAGTTCCCCCTAAAATAAATCTTATTCTGTTCTTTCCTTATTTCTAGTTCCAAAACCCTTTCCAAATTTTTCAATTGGGGGTGCAAGGGGGAGTTGAAAGTACTTTTACGCTTTAATTCCCCTGTCCCAAGGTCCTGTTTCTTTGGTAGCAAAATGTTTAAATTTACCTTTCTCAAAAACATCTTAATATCTAGTAGACTCCTGGCTATATCACCCTTTTTATAAGGGATAAATTTAAACCCCTTTGAAAATAATAAAAAAATGCTCCTTTCTTGTTACTATATTGCTAAAGTTATGAATTGTGAAGTTGTTATATATAAGTTTGTTTCCTTCCACCAAAATTTCATTGGTGTTAATGGAGGGGTGGGCTGGGTGTTGGTACCTTAGTACTTCCCCCTCCCCCTTCTCCCCCCCCCCATTTGAAAATTTACATCCTGTTGACCCTTTTTGTTGTTCAGTCTCTCTGATCTACGCAAGGGAGGGTAATCCCTATCATATTCCTGACAATCATCATAACACATACTACCATTCCCATCATTTTCCTCGGGGAATGTTACATTGTTATATCCATTTAACCTGGTATTAATGTACTGAGGTTTAGGGTAACTTGTTTTATTATTATAATCTGTTATGTCCCTTTCCAGTTTATTCATTTTCCTATTTACCAGTTCATCACATTTTTTGTCAATTTCTTTTCTTAAACCAAAAATTTAGCTTTTTCCTCTTCAATATTGAACATTAGGTCTGTCTTAATTTGCTGGTCAATTTCATCTATTTCCTTTTGTAATAATTCCTGAAATCTTACATTTTCCCTGATCATTAGTCTCAACATATCCAAACCACATTTGTTAAACAGTTCAATAAGCTCATGATAAAAATCCAAATCACATTGTACATTGTTAGGCAATTTATAAATCCTAAGTCCTTTAGGAACTATTTCCCTTAAAATACAGTCATTCAAATATTCATTTTCTATAGCAAGTGTTCTATATTTATACATCTTTTTATGCAAATTGTCCAACTTGGAACGATAGGAAACACCAGTCCCATTGTATTTAACAAAGTTAGTCTTGGTTTTGAAAGAATATTTAACTTGAAGCCAGTCTTTGGTTCTTTAGAAATGTTAGAAAACACAGTACCTGTTGAATTGGCTCTAGCGTCTATTTTCTTGGTTCCCTTTTCAGGGCGAGCGTCTTTAAGTTGACTAAATCCATCAGTGCCAGTCTGAAGAACTTTAGGGGTGTTAGCTAGATCAAAAGTAGGACTATAAAACTCTTTAGGATCGCCGACGTCCTGTGGAACGCCTATAAGCTCCCTCGGTTGTTCGTCCTGCCTTACTAAACCTCCAGTTCTTGGAACATGTCGCTGAGCCGATTTACTGTGAATCAATATTAAGGATTGGCTGAGGGGAGTCAACAAGTCAATCAATTCAGTCAGCTGCCCTATGAGCTTGTGAGTTTGACCTGTTTCGTCCGCCCCGCTGACTTCAGGTGCTGGTAGCATATCCATCTCTCGTCCACCAAAATCACTCCCAAACAATACAAATAGTGGATAAATGCACCAAAAAACAACCAAAATAAGCTCGAAGGTGCAAAATGAGAGCTCAGGATATCTTCCACGCAGAATTTTATTGTTACAAAATTGCAGATCCAAAAACGTCAAAAATATATATGAAATATATACCGAACAAGAGAGGTCCCAGGACTGAGCCTTGTGGGACGGCACTTGTAACTGGTTTAGAGTCTGACATGGCACCTGCAATTCTGACCATGTGGGTTCTATCCCTGAGCCAGTTTGAAACCCATCTTGTAACATAGAGGTTGATATTTAAGCTGGTGAGCTTATTTATGATGCCCGAGTGGGGTATTGTGTCGAAGGCTTTTGAAAGGTCCAGATAGGCTGTGTGGACTACCTTCCCTTCATCTATGGCCTTGGTGACTGTTTCAAAGAAGTCGACCAGGTTTAAGAGGCAAGATCTGCCTTTAACAAAGCCGAATTGGGTAGGATCCAGTGTTTGGAGGTTCCCAATGTCTTTGTTTATGAGTTCCATGATGATATGATCCATAGCTTTGTAGACCAGGCTAGTCAGGCTTATAGGGCGATAGTTTCCGAGGTCCGTTGTGGCACCACCTTTGTGGAGGGGAACCACTGTTGCTGTACGTCATTCCTTGGGTACATATCCTGTAGTAAGGCTGAGATTGAACAGTGACTTTATGTGAGGGTTCAGTTCTTCTTGGAGCTCGTGTAAGACGCAGCCAGGGACACCGTCCGGTCCCATTGATGCTGTGTTTTTTGCTTTGGTGAGGGCAGCTCTCACCTGTGCATCTGTGATGTCAGGGAGGCTACACTCTGTTGGGATAGCCATTTGCTCTTTTGGGGGTGAAGGGGGGGAGAAGTTTGCACTGAACCTGTCTGCCAGGATGTTGGCAATGTCTGTGGGTTTAGTGTATTTTTTGTCATTTTGCACTAACTCAGAGCATATCTGGGAGTTGCCACCCAGGTTCCTGACATAACTAAAGAAGGCCTTGTGATTATCTGTAGTGTCTTGTGCAATTTTTCTTTTGAAACTGGCCTTAGATGATTTTATGAGGGATCGTAGTTTCTTGCTGGTACTGATCAGAGATGCCTTCCCTTTTTGGGATTTTGCTCTATCATGTAGTAGCTTCCTCCTTCTGTTGTATAGCTTATTTATGGCTGGGGTCCACCAGACAGGTCTCCTGCCTTTGGAGGAGTGAGTCTTGGTTTTATTTGGGATAGCACAATCCATGCATTCTTGTAGGTGTCCATAGAATGTGTTTGTAAAGGATTCTGCGGTTTGGGCCATATTTTCCACTGGCCCGGGGGCTTTGAAGGATTCCACCTCAGTTTAGAGAAGTGTGAAGTTTGCTTTTGAGAAGTTCTTCACCATGATTTCCTTGGCTGGGGGTGGGGACGAGATATGAATGTCCAGTTAGATTAATTTATGGTCTGATCTTAACAATGAGGGGTATATCTCTGGTATGGAACATAGAGTCCCCATCTTGATGATGATCAGGTCCAATATGTTTTCCCCTCTTGTGGGAGTGGTGACCAGTTGTTCCATAGCATTTGAGTTTATAAATTCTAGGAACCATTGGGCGAGGGTGTTGGGGCTTGAGTAGTGCTCCCAGTCTATGTTTGGGTAGTTGAAGTCACCCAATATAATGGTGTTTGGAGAGACCTTCATATTCTCCAGTGTTCTTAGGAAAGCCAAGTGGGGTTCCTGAGTTTGGGAGGGTGGTCTGTAGCAGGCTACAAACTGAAAGGCAGTTTTGCCCACTGTTAGTTGCACATGGATGGTCTCCGATGCTTCGTGCAGTGCCACTAACCTGGAGGTGTGGGTCTCTTTGATGAATATGGATACTCCCCCTCCTTTTGTGGTTTGGTCCGAGTTTTGGGGCCGAAAAGCATGGTATGAGGTATAACCTGGTAGTGCTGGGGTGCTCTCGGGAGCCTTGAACCAGGTTTCTGTTACTGCACAGATATCGATATTCTCCATACTGAGGAGAGCCTCTAGTGCGTGCATCTTGAGGTTTAGACTTCTGGCATTGAGCAGCATTACCCTTAGTTGCTTTTACCTTGTGTTGTCTATGGAGGTGGGTTTGTTTTTTGAGCCTTGCCTAAAAAAGGCACTATGTGGGGTGGCAAGGGCCTTAGCCAGTATTCGAAAGCCCAGAGGTGACAGGTGCAAGCCATCCCTAGCGAAGCAACGTGGCTTGTTGAGCATGTCATCCCAGGCTGACAGACACTGGATCCCCTTTGAATGACACCAATACTTTAGCCCATTGTTAAAATTGATAATTTTGTCTTTATACTGTGGCATCATTCTTGGTGAGGGTAAGATGCTACTCAAGGTCAGGGTCATACCGGCCTGGACTACATGCTCAGAGAGCTCCTCTATGTCTCTTTTCATGTAGTCCAGGGAGCTACGTCTCAGGTCATTCACACCAGCATGGACAATGACGGAGTCATATTAGTACTTGCTTTGGAGTGACCTGAGTGCTTGTGTTATGTGGCAGATCCTGGCACCCGACAGGCAGCTCACAGTGACCTTCTCCTTTTTCAGCCTGGTGAGTGGGAGGTCAGTGTGTCTGACAATAGAGTCACCTATTACAAGTGTATTAGGTGTGTTGTTTAGCCTTAAGGGCTGTGACTGTGTGGCACACTGACTTTGTGAACTATATGATACATGGGTATTGTTGTGTAGTAGCGGTTGCTTGGATGTCTGCTTTGGAGGTCTCTGCTGCTTGGGCAGATTTTTATTTAGAGCCTCCGAGTATGTTTTTGTGTGTTTATATTTTTGGTTTGCTGTTTCGATAGGTCTATGTGAGACTGGATTTGTGGTGTGTGTGGTTACCTTCTCCTCCTGACTGACTGTGCCAGTCCTGGGTTGAGAGAGCTCAGCCTCCAGTTTGGCTATATAGTTGCATCTCTCGCATATATTTGAGCTTGTTGGGAGGAGGAGAGGGTTGTCTGTGTACATAAGGCAGTTGTAACATTGTCTCAAGATTCCCAGATTCACCAGCTGGACCGGAGAGTATACCCGAAACTGACCTTTGGACATGTCAGGATAGTATAATGAAATACTTTTTGACCGATCAGAAAGGATCTATAGGGTGTTAAGTACTTAAAAAAGAGTATAAGAGGGTGTAGTGCTTAAGTTTATTGGTGTCTTGCTTATAAGATTACTTATAAGAGCAAGTGCAAGGCTTAAAAAATGAAAATAGAGTGCTTCCTTGGAGATTTAGATCAGTTCTAAGGGAAAAAGTGAAGAGCAGACTTTATGGAGCCGGTAATAATTTAAACCTGTTAAGGTGGCTCTGCCCGATGCTGCGCTGTGCACAAAATCACGCAAACCCGCGCTAAAGCGGGTTTTTAAGCAGGGGACTTGAAAGAGCTAGGACTTAGCCCAAAACGGCCAATCATGAACTGCACTCCCTAATCTACAGTACAAGGTGCTTCATGTATTATGCAAAACACATCCTCGCATATTCCATGTGTTCATTTTTTTCTGTTTTATGTTACGGTTTGCCATTGACTTCAAAGGGTCACATGAAATGCCTAAGTTTATACTAAACAGAACGTTCAAGTAGTTTGTGTAGGTCTTTCTAAATGGAACATTTCAAAGGACGCTTTGTAGTCATATTTTAGTATATTGTTATTTCGTAATGATGGTTTAGTTTAAATGCATTTTGGCAGTGCAGTGATGCTTGTGTTATGATTTAATAGTTTTCTAGTTTACCTATGTTGGGTTATTTTAATTTAAACAGAAAGGGGTCTGATTCATAGTAATGCTGCCTTCTGACTGACTAGGCGTGAAGTCTTATTTTACATTTGTTATAGGTTCATAGATGTGTACTGGGCCCTTTACAAGCCTAGCCGTAGATTTTAATTTAACAATTTTTTTTCATGTAAAAACAAATGTTACTATCAGTGTGTTTTCTAGGTGAGTTGGGGGAGGGTGGATGCGAGGATTTTGGTGCAATTTGTGAAATTACTTTTTTCATTACACTGAACTGGAAATGACGGGAAATGTGATATGTGATTTATCTTAGTTTTTTCCTCCAGTCCAACTGCATAGTTGGATTTGGGGTCTGTTTTATGTGGGTTAGGGTGTTTTGGAATGTGTATGTGTTCTGTGTTTTTCATGCTTAGTGTGTGAGCTTTTACTTATAACAGGTTTATGGTCATTTTTATAACACTGAGGAAGTGTCAAGTGTATAGATAAAACTGTTGTTGGCACATTAGGAGTGCAGATAAACTTCCCGATGATGCAACAACAGTTTATATTCGGCAAAGGAAATCAGTTTATACAGTGTGCCAGATATGTTTTATCTCACCCTTTATCTGAGGTGTATTGTCATAAAATATATATTTGGATGTGTATTACATTTCCCTCACTGTACAGTATTGCATGTCAGACAGCGAGAGGGAAATGCCCGTTAAACTCTGCATTTGGTACCAGTATATAATAGACCATGCATCAACCAAACTTTGACCATTCTTGGTAAAATTAGCAAAACTTTCCAGGAATTATACCTGGAAACTCAGAGAAATAAAATCACTTTTGAGTATTGTTCCGCTCTTTTAAGGTCTAAACGGCAACTCACTGCTCAGGTTGATCCACCCGTATTGCCATAGTCGGTAGAGGGGGTTTCACTACTGGCATCTTTCCAGTGGCAGAAAATGCCCTTTTATATATGTTTTACTTAAAAATTAATGCCAACTCAGTACAAATATAGCCTGGACAGAAAACGTTATCTTCACCCTGACAAGAAGTCACTTACCTACCCCCAATGGAAATGGAGTATAAAGCAATTAATTAAAAAAAAAATGAGCTGCATTTTAGAATAATACAGCATGCCAGATGCCAAAACTCCCTTTGTGGCCCATGGCAATTTATCCAAAACCACTTCATCACTAACCTTAATTTAAATATAACACATCATGCCAGATAGTAACAGTAATATGACTGTGTGGTTCTAGGACACATGCTCGACTAGCATATGTCCGAATCACAAAACATCGAACACGCATACATGAAAGCGCTTAACATTGAAAATCACTTCCTTGTATGTGTAGTTCAAAAAAATATATATATACGTTTCTGCAGGGGGGCTTCACCCCCCCGCACCCACCCCCCTAATTTATTATTCTCACTCCAATATCGCACTACAATGGGGAAAAGGGAACTTTCCCTTACCCACACTGTAGCCCGATCTACGAAACAGGCACACATACACAGAAGCGCTTGTCGATGTTAAGTGCTTTCATGTATGTGTGTTCGATGTTTTGTGATTCGGACATATGCTAGTCGAGCATGTGTCCGGATCACGACTGTGTATACTTATGTATAAGAGGCAATATTTCACAACCCTGTTTATGACACATCATCAGTATGTGTAAACAAAAAATATTTCCGCACACTGTCAGATATCTTTTTTATCTCAACCTTTAGCCAAGGTCTATTGTCAGAATGTATTCTGGACATGTGCACATTCTCCAACCAGGAAATAAGCCATATAATCATTGCTAATCAAAAGTGAGTATAATACTGCATGCTAGACTGTAACAGTGAAATGCAAGTATACCCAGGTACAGATGGTTAAGACTACCTTTCTTCCTTTAGGGAGTTACATGCAGATCAACAAAGGAGTTAACCAGCTCATTTTGCCTTGATCCATACAGAACTTTTTGGTTGTGGCATCGTTCCAGTGGCACAAAATGAAACTTTTCCAGAGAGTTGCATATAATGTAATTGATATGATTAAGCTCACTTGAATTGCATCTACATAGAACAGACTGTTATATGGGTAAAGCATATATTGGCTTGCATTGCTCAAATTGTCATGTTGTAAGGTTGCACTCTGTATTTTTATTTAAGATACCTTTGCCCTAAGCACTAAAAGTTCTGGTTAGGAGTTAGAACAAAGCTTGTGTATCTTGGGTGATTCATAAGAACTAGAAGAGATTAATTACGTGCGAATTGCAGAAGGAACTAGACACTAGCAATTTTTATTTAAAACATCTCAAGGTTTTACTGAGAAAGCTTACTTCAACAGTCTCTGTCACAGAATACTCTGAATGAGTGAACAATCTCACCTTCCTAACTTATTCCTTTTATGTTCTCAAAACCAGTGGCAGTGAAATTATCAGCCTGGTATATTAATTTGACCACAAAATATCTTCACATTCCTCTTTCATTGGCTCTTGTTAGTAAAAACAACAATATTATGTGAAAGCATTCTCCTTTAATGAAATTAATCTTCCCATCGTATTGCACAGACAACTGTTGGTGAACCTATGACACACGTCAAAGGTGACACACCAGCGATCACAGACACCCGAGTTACCAAAGACACTGCTTTTGCATGCGTTGCTTGTGTGAAGTGCATTGAATTATTTTGTGCCAGGAGCCAGTTCACCAACACTGCTACAGAGGTAAGGAAATTATTAACCTCAAAGACTATTTTGGTTTACTGACTCAATACAGTCTGCAAAGGGCAGTGCTGAAATTGTTTTCTCTTCATGGTTACACTTCTGCAAAGGGCAAGTAGTCTGCATTTCTAAGTGTGTGCTGTTTTACATTCCTCTCAACTGTCCCTCTTAATTCCTCCTAAAACTGGTGATTTTTTACACTTAATAATGACAATAATTAGATTTATAGGTAGATTAATTCACTTTTTCTGTCAGTGTCTCAAATCAATAGCACTAGTAGTTTAAAACTGTTCATGTCTCATTTCTAGATTTGTCCCTGATTCTGCTGAGATTTATCCCTGATGTATTGACAGCTATGCTGTTTTGTTTATTTTATTTGTTTATTTATTTATTTAATTTTTTAATTTATTTTTTTTTGGGGGGTGACACACCAGCAGTCTCAAGTTAGGCATTTTCCGAATTTTTGACACGCAGAACCCAAAAGGTTCACCATTACTGGCATAGACTAAGAATACTGACTACAGAATACTATAACTACATATAACCAGTTATAATCAGTCAAAATCTCACTCGAAATTGCTCCCTTAATTTTGTAACTAAGCTAGTTTTATACTGCATGTACTGCATGTCCTCTTTAATCACTATTTTTTGAGCTATACTGTTTTTAAATTGCCCAAGCTGTTATTCATGTTATTAACTGATCTTAAAAAAACATTACACCTCATCAAGGAGCCTTGGCTTATGTAGAAACATCCTTAGTCAGCCTATTTGCACTTAATTTTCTGAAACAAAGTAACAACTGCCACATGTTTGCACAAGCACATACAAACAATACTAGGTAAGTGATCATAGGGACCATAAGATGCCTAGTTATACACACCTTTCCATGGACACACTTAAACATTCTTACCACCCTTTATGAGCACTTAATAGTGCCCACCTCCCAAATCAAGCAGGGCTGTGCATAATAACCCTGGTGTAAATCAGAGTCTACCCAAGCTATCATCAAGACTAGCCTTAAAGATAGACAATGTAGCACTTTGCTTTGTACTTTATTTCAGAGGTTGGGAATACAATGAATTAGGAATCTATCCTTCCAGTGACTTTTGTTTATATGTTGACATAAACTCAGATCCTTAGTACGAGTGTTTAGGAAGAAATAGGAGGGCAAATAAAACTGGGTCCTTTATGGATCAAAAAGAATGAGGCAAGGTCAATGCAGTGTAACCAGTAAACTAAGGGTATAAGGAGACCTGTGCTAATCTAGTAAAGGATGGATTTAAGGACTTTAATGTTTTTGGTTAAAAACGGTTGGGGCCCTTCCAGTTGATAGATATGCTTGGATTTCTTCAAACTAAAGGGGCACTGTATTCAACCTACTTTTTCTAACATAAACTAATTCCCCTTGTGACATATGCACTTATTTATCTAAATTGTAGGCTACTCTCTCTGAGCCCTACCCATAATCAATAAATGTCACTACAATGATACTATATTACCATAGCTCCACAACATCTCTGTATGAATGCTGAGGTAGCAAAAAGCATTGCCTAAGCCTTCTGTGGCTTCTAGACATCTTCCTAACTTTCCTCAGTCATTTAACAGCAGACACACACACGCGCACACACACACACATACACACACACCTGCACCCAAGCCTACTTCTAAGTTCCCATAAACCTGTAGCACATCCCATAAATGTCTTAATCTTTGATGACTTCACTGTAAGAGAGTAAGCCACAACGAAACAGCATTCATCAGGCTGTCAAAGAAACTACCTCTCTGGTGCAGGATTACAGATGCAACCAGGACACTTAGGTCCTTGCCCCATCCCAGAAACACTTATGATCTTGTCATACACATGTGAAGGTGAACAATTGTAGGCATTTCACCATGGGGAGAAGCAAAGAGACATTGCTGAGCTCTCTACCCATGTCTATGAAACAAATGTCCTGGCTTTGAGCAGCATACTACTTTCACTACAAGTGGTACCGAAATTTAAGGATAAAATAACTGACTTCAGTTGTTGTGTCTTTTGGCTTATCCTGGTTAGGGGTCGCCACAGCGGAACTCCGGTCCGCTAATGTTTGGTAGTGGATTTTTACGTGCCGAGTTACCAGCTGTGACACACAACTTTCAACGAAGGCATGCCCATTCATGCATGCCTCCACACAGAAGACACTCTAGCTGAGAATTGAACGCAACAACGTCTTGCTGTGAGGTGACAATGCTACCGCAGCACCACTACCGTGGGCTTCAGTAAATGGCTAATAAACTGATGTCATTCTAAGGGCATCTAGTTTGTGTTTGCATGGGATGAAATGGTTAGCAGACTACTGCTTACTAGGAATGGCTTTTGGCATACTGGCTAAAACTCTTGTTAGTCCATACTGCCTTTTTAGGCAGAGTTCACCTGATGGACACAATGCCATAGCAAATTCCAAGCCAGATAATAATAATAATAACTTGTAGCACTTATGAATGCCAGAAACCTAAACAACAAAATATCTGAACATGATGCCTTCCTTACCTCCTGAAGACATCATCCTTTGCATAATGACACAAATTTGGTTCCAGTGTAGAGGTAGCACTTCCTGTATTCTAAGGTGCAATGCTAATGTATTCAGATTCACTGGCAACTGTAAGAAATAGTCATATTTCTTCTTAACACCTCCAGATTCTACATGATATAAATCTGGAACTTTGCAACATGCAGATACCTTAATCAGTTAGAAAGGTTAGCCATCAGATCAGATATTTTTTCTTCAACTATCCATACATAAACAGGCAATTATACAATAAATGCTTACTTGTATTAAACAATGTGCATGCTGATTGGACAGCCTGGTCAACATGCCCATTTTAAATTTAGCACATACAAAAAGAAAAAAGGCCATCCACAAAACCAGTGTTGAGCAGTTGGACTTTCTATTGGGATATGCAGTTTAGCTCAATACTACTATATTTGCCTTCATGATCAAACCACACCAGCAGTTCTTAAATCCTGATATACCCACCTAAAGTTGTTCATCATTGCCAAAATATATACAACAAATATGCCTGGTGATTTCCGGATTTTATAAATAACAATACACTTGACCAAACTGGTTACCAGATGTGTCAGTCTCCTAGATCTTGTGCTGATTAATGTATCCTCCAAGTTGTAGCACCTACCTTGTTATCCCCTCCCCTCCTTAGTCAAATTTGACCATCTTGCTGTGACCTTTTCCCTGACAACCTGCTTCATGGTAGTTAATAATGCCTGTAATTTCAGGGATTATTCCAAAAGCAATTACTTATTAACTGATCGAATTGATAAAAACAAATGGCACAGCTGCCACGAAAACATTGCAAAGGAGACTGCTTCCTACTCCTCTGAATTTTACACTGCAATGTACTGTTGAAATATTTTACTTTAACCTATTTTAAGGAATGTGTTTTTTTTTTTATTCTAAGCAGTATTTTTTTTAAGATTGTAAATAAAAAATGGGAAAACCAAGTTATCTTCGAGCCCGATGTTCTGGTACTGTTGTTTGGTGCTGATATAACTTAGTAGTTAAAGTGAAGAAACTAACTGTCATGGAATGCTGAATTTCAAATGCTGGAGTTCTAACATGCAAATAATGTGTATATAAATATCAGTAGCGGCTAGCAAATAACTATATTCTGCTTAGTTTTAAAAATGCTCTCACAAAAGATGCAAGTGACAACTTGAAATGTAAAGTTGAATCACGAGCAGCACTGTACAGTTCAGTCCTTGGTTGGTGCCTTCTGTATGGTGTTTACAATTCCCTCCTACGTGTGTGTGGGTTTTTACTGGAGTATCCAGTTTCCTCTTACATCCCAAAGTCATGTTGGTAATTGAACTGGTAGTGATCCAAACTGCTCCTAGGCATTTGAGTGTGTGGACTGCCTCATGCCTTCTGCTTTCTGGGATAGGCCTCATCTCCCTGTGATCATGAACTGAATAAAGCAAGTACTGGTTTGATCAGGTTAAAGCTATTCAGACACATGTCTAAATTGGATAAAGCAGGTACTAAAAATGGATGGATGGGTATTAAAATGTTGCAGTATGTTATGAATAAGTTTTCTTTATAAAGAACCTAGGAAATAATTCTTGTTTAATTTAAATGAAAGGGCAAATGCAATGCCTGTGAAGGCTCATATGAGTCTTTAACCATCCCCCGTCCTTAGAATTGATCTTGCAGGTTGAAGCACTGTGTTCAGCCAAAAACACCATGACCATACACAAGCACATCACATAGACTTCCTGGTTATGTGTTTGAACAAATTCTCTTAATTCTGATGAACTGTGATTTGGGTATGTTCTTAATGATGTGTTTCGGATATAAACTAGAAGCATGTAGTAAACTGTTGTATTGTGGATATTTTCTATGTACTGTGGTACGTAGTGTGTTATCCACTTCTTGAGAAAGATGTACATCCAAAAAGTCCATTTCGTGTGTGTCAAAATTGACTGTGAATCTAACACCCCATTTATTGCTGTTTAGATATTCAACAAATTCCTGAAGATATTCAGATCCTCCCTTCCAAACTAACCAGCAATCATCCAGATAACGTCTCCAGATATCCATATCTGGCAGATATAGGTTGTGCAATTCATTGTATATTATCTGATCTTCTACATATCCCATAAAGAGGTCTGCATAAATGGGTGCGAAGGCCGCACACATGGCAGTCCCCTGTATCTTCCAGTAACAACTGCCTTTAAAGTAAAACACGTTCTTGGTAAGAACGTGTTCCGCCATGCAAATCAATAGGGTGTTAAATCCAGGACTGTATATTTGTTCATCTAACCATGATCTTCATTGTTGTCAGGATGATCTGTCTAACAGATTTACACAGAGGGGTTATCATATTTCGGACATTCACTCAGCAGTTAACATGACTGCCAACTTGTCCAGAGATTCCCTGTTATGTTACAAATCCAAGCCTGTTGAATCATCTGATCAAACACCCAGACTAGTCACCACTTTTGGCAGAAATACTTATCAACTACAAGACATAATCAATCATCATTGGAATATACTAACCAACAACAAACATCTAGCAAAATGGCTTGATGACAGATGTCTGTTTTCTTATAGGAAAGGCAAAACTTTGGGATCACACTTTTCGCATTTCAAAAAAATCACTTCAGAGCAACCCTCTATGATACAGACCACCATTTCAGGTGAGAAACTAACAGGTTGCCACCCTTGTGGTCACTGTGCCTTTTGCAAATTTGTTTTTACAACAAAAGAATTTACCAGTAAAAATACAGGTAAGATTTATGACATCAAACACTTTGCCAACTGCAGCACGGACTGGGTGATTTATTTAGCTACATGTACCTGCAGGGCGTTTTACACTGGACAAACATCCAGACAATTTCACATTCGCATTTCTGAACATTTAGGTGATATCAGAAACGCTAGACCCACCGATGCATTATATAAACATTCTATTACACACAAAACTACCCAGTTTTCATTTATTTGCATTGACAAAATTGTTGGCAACAGAATGTACAAAACAGGATGGCATAAAATATTGGACAGCAAAGAAACCAAATGGATAGTCAAATTAGGTGGCTTATTTCCACCAGGTCTTAATGACAAACTATAATGAATTATTCTGTTGTTATTTACACAGTATTTCATTTTTTTATATTTTATATAAATTGATTGTTTGGCCATTGTTTATGGTTACATATTATATAAACTTCATGTTTGTCACCAGGTTTACCAGCATTTACATGGTATGTTTCATTATTTTATTAATGTTGGTTCTTTTTTGTAACATAGTTTTCTCATATTGTATTTTTGAGACATTTTCACTGCCATATATTATTTTATTTTGATGATTTAAAATGCATGTGGCTATATTTGCATATTCAGGAAGTGATGTCAGATCACCTTATTTAAATTTTCTATATATTTGACTCTTCTGATTTTTTTCAAATCAGCCACTGAAGAAAGCTTGTTGCTGAAACCGGTTTGGTTCATAAATAAACTCATGTTTGCTATTCATGCTCAGGGTGCTGGATTTTTTTCGCAATTTATCAAGTTTGGTTTATCCGAGCATCTACCGTACTTGCTAGCCTGCTTCTTACCCATGTGGGAGTTACACCTACATGCTATGAGTGGCCCTCACTCTGTTCTAAACCATAAAGTCTATTTACTGCCAATATTGTGACCATCTGTCTTCATTCAGAGCTGCATCATTAGCACAAGCTTGCTGTAATTTATAAAGTGATGGAGGAAGTTTTCCTGTTATGCTTTGAATTGTTATATTGACATCCACACAAAGGATTACAATCATGTATCTGATCATAACCAGCTTATTATGTTTTTATACATGGATACCAAGATATTCACCTTGAGAAAGAAGCTCAAGAGGTGAATCTTGGCATCCATGTCAAGAGCACATAAGGATTATGATATGATCGACAACCCACGCTGCTTTGCCAGAGATGGCCTGCACTTGTCGCCCATGGGATTCCAGATACTGGCAAAGGCTCCTGCCACCCCTATAGTACCTTTTTAGGCAAGGTTCAAATGACAAATTCACTACCATAACAGGTACAAGCAAGCAAAATCTGAGGGTAATGCTACTCAATTCTAGAAGTCTAAACTTCAAATGCACTCACTCGAGGCACTCCTTAAAATGGAGAACATTGACATCTGTGCAGTGACAGAGACCTGGTTCAAAGCTCTAGAGAGCACCCCTGCATTACCAGGCTATAATTCATACCACACCTTTCGGCCACCAAACCTGGACCGAAACACTAAAGATGGAGGCGTGTCCATATACTTTAAGGATATCCACACCTCCAGGCTAGTTGCTCAGCATAATGCATCCGAGATTATCCAAGTTCAACTAACTCTGGATGAAACTGCAATCCACACTGTAGCTTGCTACAGACCCCTCACCATGCCCCAGGATTTCCACTCCTCTTTTGTTGATACACTGGAAAATATTAAGGTACAGCCCAACACTCTAATAATGGGTGATTTAAACTACCCTACCATTAACTGGGAAAGCTACTCGTGTACCAACCCTTTTGCTCAACGTTTTCCGGAAATCATCAATTCTAACGCCTTGGATCAACTTATCCACACCCCCACCAGTGGCAGCAATATCCTAGACCTGGTCATCACCAACATGGGTGACCGGTGTTCCACACCAGAGGTCAGCTCCTTGTTGATCAGATCCGACCACAAGCTAATCACCCTAGACATCCAGATCCTGCTCTCATCCTCCATTAGGAAAACAACGTAAAAAAATTCTCCAAAGCCAACTTCACACTTAAGACAGAAGTAGCAAACTTCACGACACCCATGCAGATGGGCAATAGAGGTACGACTGCTGAATCCTACACAAATGCACTTTACAAACATTTACACGAGAGCATGGATCATGCTATCCCTAACAGAACCAAGATTCTGTCCTCCAAAAAAAGGAAGCCAATCTGGTGGTCTTCTGCCATAAACAAACTCTACAACAGAAGAAAGAAACTGTTGCAAAAAAGAGTAAAATCCCACGATTGGAAGGAACTCCCTGGTCAGCCTCAGTAAGAAGCTGAGATCCTCATAAAATCCTCCAAAGCTAGTTATGAAAACAAAATCGCCACTGATTCTAAAGACAACCACAAAGCATTCTATAGCTATGTCAAGAATCTCAATGGCAATACTCAGATCTGCTCTGAGTTACAGCACAATTACACTAAATATACAGAACCAACTGATATTGCCAACATCCTGGCAGATAGGTTCAGTGCTAACTTTACCCCCCTCTCACCCCCTAAAGGGCTCATCTTTACACCGGAAGAATGCAAAGTTCCTGTAATCACGGCTGCACAGATAAAAACCTCACTCTCCAAAGCCAAGAACACAGCATCCATGGGACCTGACAACATCTAGGCTGCCTTCTACATGAACTATAGAATGAACTGGCACCCCATCTAAGTACCATGTTCAGTCATAGCATCACCTCAGGCTTTGTGCCCATTGAATGGCACACCATGACAGTTATCCCACTCCACAAAGGGGGGGCCACAACAGACCCTGGGAACTACTGCCCCATTAGCCTGATGAGCCTGGTCTGCAAGGCCATGGAACATATCATCATGGAACTCATAAACAAAGACATTGCAGATCTCCAAACTCTGGATCCCACACAGTTCAGGTTTGTAAAAGGCAGATCATATCTCCTAAACCGGATTGACTTCTTTGAAGTAGTCACCAAAGCCATAGATGAGGGTACAGTGGCTCACACAGCCTATCTAGATCTCGCCAATGCGTTCAAGACCATCCCCCACTCTGGAGTTATAGATAAACTCACTAAACTAGGTATAAATCCCTATGTCACAAGATGGGTTGCCAACTGGCTTACTGACAGAACCCACACTGTGAAAGTAGCAGACTCATAGGCTCATAGGCTCATAGATTAGTACTAAGCTAACTGCCCTTGCGAACCATTTTAAGCCTAGCCAATTATCCCTTGTGAGACTCAAACCCTGCACCTTGTGTTTGTAAGGCAAATACCTTAACCATTAGGCCGCCCTCCCAACCCCCAAATCAGACTTCAGACCAGTGACAAGTGGAGTACCACAGGGCTCAGTCCGGGGTCCTCTCCTGTTTGGTATCTACTTCTCTGAAGTACAGACTAACACAGAAGGTCTTTGGCTAACTAAATTTGCAGATGACTACAAATGAGGAGACATAATTGAAACTCCTAATGATGTGGACATCCTACAAAAGAGCCTCACTGAGACAGATGCTTGGTATCAAAGCCATGGTCTCAAGCTCAATGCCAAAAATTGCATTGTCATCTCCTTTGGTAAAAATTCTGTACCCATGAACGACCACACAGGCGGTAGTCTACTTAACACCGAAAGTGTGATAAGTGAACTTGGGACACAGGTGGACAGTAGTCTCTCCTTTGAAAATCACATTGCCACAGTGGTCAGGAAATCCTTCTACGTGGCACACCTCATCACAAAAGGTTTCTCATCCAGAAAAAAAGAGGTCATTGTTCCCCTCTACTAATCACTCATTAGACACATTATAGAGTACAACACCGATTTTGGTATGTACCTCACAAGACATCTACAACAACTGGAAAGGCTGCAAAAATACCTCACAAAGAGGATTACTGGCCTCAAACAGATGCCTTACGCAGACCGACTCAAAAAACTCCAGCTTTACTCCATCACATATCGCCTACTCAGAGGCGATCTCTGTCTAACATACAAAGCTATGTCAAACCCAGAGCTGTTGGACATACTCCACTTAAAGAAATCCCAATCCCTTGGAGCTACATGCTCTAGGGACGTAAACCTTGTCACCACAATAAACAGAACATGCTGGAGAGATAGATTCCTGTCCCAGAGACTTCCCATATTCTGGAACAGACTACCTATCTATTTCAAACAGAGCTCCTCATTAGCACTTCTTCTTCTTCTTTCAGCTTTTCCCGGTTAGGGGTCGCCACAGTGGATCATCTGTCTGCTCATGATTGGTAGTGGTGTTTTACGGTGTTGAGTTGCCAGCCCAGTGCCGAACCTTCCACAGAAGGCACACACATGCGCACACTCACACCTAGGGCCAATTTAGAGTGTCCAGTCCACCTACTGCATGTCTTTGGGATGTGGGAGGAAACCAGAGCACCCGGAGGAAGCCCACGCGAACACAGGGAGGACATGCAGACTCCACACAGAAGGCACCCCAGCTAAGAATCGAACTGGAAAACCTCTTGCTGTGAGGCTGCAGTGCTAACCGCTGCACCACCGTGGCTGCCCAGAGCTCCTCATTAGCACTCTTCAAGAAAAAATCTTGATGATTAGATGGGTAATAGGAAATTCACCCCGGGGATCACTTCTGTGGTTCTGCTTGACAGGGGCACAGGAAAATAATTTTCTTGGGTGGCGAAAGCCAGGGAACCTTTATGGCTAGGCTTGTATAGGCCCTAGGGCCAATAGCCTAGTACCTACCTATGAACCTATGACGCAATTATAATTCTTTTCAGTGCATGGAGTTTCATCTGCTCCATATACAAGTTACAGGAAAAAAGGTTTAGGAATGCAAAGGCTTTTAACAGCTTTTGAAATCCAGTAAAACACGTAGCAAGCACTGTTAACCACCTAAAAGTGGATTCACTATACAATCTAGAAATACTGAAATG
The DNA here is from genome assembly GCF_019279795.1 of Protopterus annectens. Lineage (NCBI taxonomy): Eukaryota > Metazoa > Chordata > Ceratodontiformes > Protopteridae > Protopterus > Protopterus annectens. The sequence continues at coordinate 142,257,175 of NC_056746.1, forward strand.
TCGAATTTCAGTATTTTGAGACTGAATAGTAGAAAACCCACATACACGAAAACCCATAATCACAAATACCACAACCGCGACCATTCACACAGACACACAAACCAGCACATAATCACACACACATACACCTACCTAACTAAACAAACATAACAACACACACAAACACACCTAACCTACCTATAAGCAAGCCCCCCCTACACCCCCATGTTGGGGGCTGCACCCCCCACAACCCCCCTACTTATATATTCTAACTCTGAGGTTGCAATAAACACACAAACACACAAAACACACCACCGCACACACTCACACACACTAAAATCCCTACCCAATATCCTCAAACACAAAACACTTACCTGAAACCCCAGATAAATCCATAAACCGCACCACATGTCACGAACGCGACACCACAATAGCGGCGGTTTTGACACTTCCGCATTCAGCATACTGCAGTTTCGGGTAACTGCACTTTCCACTATTCGGTCTGGAAGTACTGAAATTTGACATTTCAGTACTTCGAGATTGTCTAGTGTATACCCTAAAAGCACATACCTCTACTTTTTTAATTAAGAATTCTGGACAAATCCAAAAAATTGTGGGAGGTGGCAATGAATGAAATTCAGGGACAGTTTTTTAAATAGTGCTCTAATTCATGCAAACAGTGAACAGAACTGACTAGAACAAGTTTTGCATCAACGTGCATTTTCTAAATAAGTATGAAATTCAAATGACTGTCTTCACTGAGCGACTGTAATCCTCAGTGATGTACCAGAAAATCAAAAATTTTACAAGGGGCAGGGCAAAATTATGAGACAAAATCAGGGACAGTTGAGAGGTACAGCAAACGGAAACAAAGTATTCCTCTGTACAATGAACTGTTTTTAAAAACTGTCGACACTTTGTTTTGCCACAATGGCAGAGTGAAGTTCTTTAAGTGTTAAGATCTGGTCTTGTGCTAGGGAAGTGCCTTACAAGTTTATCATTTTCCCAATTTTGGACTGTAATCTTTCCACTCCAGGCACTACAAATAAAAGTTGGAGATACTGCCATATGAATGAAAATAGGCTTGTTAAAACCTGTAAACACCCCAAAGCATTTGTAGTAAAAGAATCTTTGCTGATCACTCATCTTTCTCTTTTTTTTTTTTTTTTTTTGTTAAAAAAGAAACATCTTTATTAAACCATCACTTACTACATAGGCAATCATACATTTATATAAATGAAAACAAACTACACTGACACAATCCTAAATGCAAGCATTTTACATCACAAACCATACTCACACACTCCCAGTTGCAAACATTATACATCACTTATAATCTACCCAATCTTTCTCACTCGAACATTACATAGCTCATTTCAGTCCTGTTGCCTTTTAAACCTCATTCCTCCCTTGTATGTATCATTCCCACATTTCCCATTTTTCCTATGCAGTTTGCTCCTATCCTTTTCTAAAGATCTCAGTTCCAGTTGTTTTATCTGTTACTATATTCACTACTTACCAATATAGTTGGTTTAGATTTTGATTTCCATTTTCTAGTAATTGCTTTTTTGGCAGCCACCATTATTAGACACAACAAGGCCTTACCATGTCTAGGAAATTCTGATTCTGTATCATAGCTCAGAAAAATCATCTCCCTCGTCAGATCAATCTGCCCACCCAGCATCTCCGGCAGTGCATCCTGCAGGGAATCATTAAAGTCCACCATCTCACTGCACTCCCAGAAAATATGTTCCCAATTACTTCTTTCTCCCCCTTCACACCTCCAACATTTACTGTCTGTCTGAGGAAAAATTCTCTGGAGTCTACTTGGGGTATAAAAATATCTATGTAAACGTCTCCGGGCAAAAATCCTAAATCTTCTAGACTTTGTTGCATATTTGGGAGACATACATATATCCTACCATTGTTTCTTGGTAAATTGCTTATCCAGTCTCTCTTTCCAATCCTTTCTAATCTCCTCTGATTGATGCTTATAATTATCATGCAATATTTTATAAACTCTACTAATTATTCCTTTTTTAATGGCACCTTGTATTCAAGATACAATTTAAAACTCTGGTCTTTCATTTAGGACCCCCCCCCTATTTATTTCTCTTTGCCTATACTCTATCAATCCCTGATAGGGAAGGCAATCTGTAACCTGCAGTGCAAATAAATTCTTGGTGTCCTCCCATTCTATCATCTCTGTAGTTATTTGCTCCCAATACCTTGCTTCTTTTGCCAGTTTTCTCCAATAAATTCTGGCACCCTCTTGCCTATTGTCTGTATACCTAATTGCAGTCATCCCTATTGGCAGAATCTCCTTTCTCCATTCCCATTTTGCTTTAGTTCTTAGAATACCTTCTGCTACTTTATGGATATAATATTCTGCATGATTATTGATATTCTCCTTAAAGCAGCCTGTAAGGCACACAGTGCAGGTAATGTGGGTAACTGTGGTGGGCCCAGAGATCGGAGGTTTCTGGTTTCAGTTTGCTTTCTTTTCGTTGTTTCCTTCCTTCCTTTGGCTCACTTTGTATCATCTGAACAGTTCAGACTGTGGACCACATTACATTGTGATGTGCCCGTTGCAGCCTTCTTGAGATGGGGAGAATACACTTTGGAATTCAATTTGTGTGTTGTACTCACCCCCCTCCAATGCTCCACCATCTGTGTAGTTAAGTATCTGGTTCTTGCAAGACTTAGAATGTTAACGTGTACAGCTTAACCTGTAATGAATGGTCAAAAAGTTGTAGTGTTAAGGATATGAAATCTGGAAATCTCTGATGGCATGTAGCAGTGAGACATATGTAGCCAATGCAGGACAGAGTCATGTCAGTGGGAATCTAATTCATGGGTATGCATGTCTGAACATGCATTTATATTAGTTCAATCCAGGCCTCATTCTTTGTTTTCTCTAAATGTTTATATTAGGTCTCTCAGTGACATAAGCATGTTCTAAAATATTTTATGTGAATGAGTGGCCTAATTTGTTACTTACAGCATGTGGTAGTAACCAAAACAAAGGGTCATAAATGCACAACAAGCATAATTGTCAGTTACGCTACTTGCGTTTCAGTTGCTACTGCATGCTATGAGTAACTACTGCCTGTGATACTAGCAGTAGTTGCTGCGTCCTTGGAGTTTGCACAAAACATGGGCATACCTCTCACATGCTAAAATGTAGGCATAGCACTATGACTTTTCTCATCATATTTCATTTTGCTCTTTCTAGATTTACTAATTCCCTTCATAAAGCTAGATTGCTATTGTGGAGAACAGCAAATCCTGCCCATGCCCTGCATCAACCTATACGCAGCTCCTCTTTGCAAATGAGTAAAGCCGCAGCAACTGAATGAAAATGACAGATCACTCATTTTTTTAAAAACAATGCATCATACGAATACGTTATAATATGACAATAATACATCATGTGCTAGTTCTAATAAACAAAGCAAATTAAAGCAAAGTATAACATTTTTTTCTTGTGATACAACAGACGACAAAAATACATAATGTGATAACTCTAATTAATGGGACTCAGTAAAGCACACTGACACACCAGTTATGTTGTAACATGTTTTTATTTTACACTTGCAGGAAATACAAACAGGCCAGCACTATAGTAGCCAGGCTAATTTGTCTGAAGTGGGACAGATTGAAGTAAATGGGGAACATAACTAGGGGCAGGCAGGTTTACTGGGACAGGTCATGTAGGTATAAAGGGTCGAAAAGGGAAGAGGGGGACCTGCAACGGTGATCTTACTAGGGTTGAGAAGGAAATTCCTGTATTGTTTTCCCCCACTTGTTTTTCATATTTTTGCCATCTCCACTTCTGGTATAGATAAGGAGATTAAAAACAAAAAAATATTCTTTTTCCCGCCTTACTGAACTAGATTAGTCCAGATTTCAGGCTTTGCTGAATTCCAGACTGTGGTATAGGTTCCTGTGTTGCCCATATCCTTACTTGGATAGGAGGAAGCTTCTCTCTTCACCAGTGAGAGTGGGGAGCTTTGAGCAGCCTATCTGTCCCTGGAGGAGTGGTCTCAGCCCAGAAACTAGTAGCTTATTGGCCGTTTTGGGTCAATTCCTATCTCTTTCAGTTTCCCTGCTTTAAAACCCACATTTGCATGGTTTTGCGCATAGCGCAGCATCGGGCAGCACCGCTTAAACAGGTTTAAACTATTCCCAGCTCCACAAAGTCTGCTCTTCACTTTTTCCCTTAGAACTGTTCTAAATCTCAAAGTAAGCACTCTATTTTCATTCTAAAGCCCTGCACCTGCTCTTATATGTAATCTTATAAGTAAATACTAATAAACTAAAGCACTACACCCTCTTATACTCCTTATATGTACTTGGCTCCCTATTGGTCCTTTCTGATCAGTCAAAAAGAAGTCCCTTGTACTATTCTGGCATGTCCAAAAGTTGGTTTTGGGTTTACTCTCCAGTCCAGCTGGTGAATCTGGGAATCTTGAGGCAATGTTACAACTGCCTTATTGACACAGTCCACCCTCTCCTCCTCCCAACAAGTGCAAATATATGTGAGAGATGCAACTATATAGCCAAACTGGAGGCTGAGCTCTTTCAACCCAGTACTGGCACAGTCAGTCAGGAGGAGAAGGTAACCACACACACCACAAATCCAGTCTCACATAGACCTATCGCATCAGCAAACCAAACACATAAACACACAAAAACATACTCGGAGGCTCTAAATAAAAATCTGCCAAAGAATCAGAGACCTCCAAAGCAGACATCCAAGCAACCGCTACCCCACAACAATACCCATGTACCACATAGTTCACGAAGTCAGTGTGCCACACAGTCACAGCCCTTAAGGCCAAACAACACACTTGTAATAGGTGACTCTATTGTCAGACACACTGACGTCCCACTCACCAGACTGAACAAAGAGAAGGTCACTGTAAGCTGCCTGTCGGGTGCCAGGATCTGCCACATAACACAAGCACTCAGGTCACCCCAAAGCAAGTAGAAATATGACTCCGTCATTGTCCATGCTGGTGTGAATGACCTGAGACGTACCTCCCTGGGCAACATGAAAAGAGACATAGAGGAGCTCTCTGATCATGTAGCCCAGACCGGTATGACCCTGACCTTGAGTAGCATCTTGCCCTCACCCAGAATGATGCCACAGTATAAAGACAAAATGATAAATTTTAACAACTGGCTAAAGTATTGGTGTCATTCAAAGGGGATCCAGTGTCTATCAGCCTGGGATGACATGCTCGACAAGCCACGTTGCTTCGCTAGGGATGGCTTGCACTTGTCACCCCTGGGCTTTCGAATACTGGCTAAGGCTCTTGCCACCCACATAGTGCCTTTTTTAGGCAAGGCTCAAAAGACAAACCCACCTCCATAGACAACACAAGGGAAAAAAACTAAGGGTAATGCTGCTCAATGCCAGAAGTCTAAAGCTCAAGCTGCACGCATTCGAGGCTCTCCTCAGTATGGAGAATATCGATATCTGTGCAGTAATAGAAACCTGTCTCAAGGCTCCTGAGAGCACTCCAGCACTACCAGGTTATACCTCATATCGTGCTTTTCGGCCCCAAAACTCAGACCGAACCACAAAAGGAGGGGGAGTATTCATATTCATCAGAGATACCCACACCTCCAGGTTAGTGGCACTGCACGAGGCATCGGAGACCATCAATGTGCAACTAACAGTGGGCAAAACTGCCTTTCAGTTTGTAGCCTGCTACAGACCACCCTCCCAAACTCAGGAACCCCACTCGGCTTTCCTGAGAACACTGGAGAATATCAAGGTCTCTCCAAACACAATAATATTGGGTGACTTCAACTACCCAAACATTGACTGGGAAAACTACTCAAGCCCCAACACCCTCGCCCAACGGTTCCTAGAATTTATAGACTCAAATGCTATGGAACAACTGGTCACCACTCCCACAAGAGGGGAAAACATATTGGACCTGGTCATCACCAACACGGGGACTCTATGTTCCACACCAGAGGTATGCCCCTCATTGGTAAGATCAGACCATAAATTAATCTCACTGGACATCCATATCCCGTCCCCACCCCCAGCCAAGGAAACCACGGTGAAGAATTTCTCAAAAGCAAATTTCACACTTCTCAAAACCAAGGTAGAATCCTTCAAAGCCCCCGGGCCAGTGGAAAATACTGGCCAAACCGCAGAATCCTTTACAAATGCATTCTATGGACACCTACAGGAATGCATGGATCATGCTATCCCAAATAAAACCATGACTCACTCCTCCAAAGTCAATGTGCAACTAACAGTGGACAAAACTGCCTTTCAGTTTGTAGCCTGCTACAGACCACCCTCCCAAACTCAGAAACCCCACTCAGCTTTCCTGAGAACACTGGAGAATATGAAGGTCTCTCCAAACACAATAATATTGGGTGACTTCAACTACCCAAACATTGACTGGGAAAACTACTCAAGCCCCAACACCCTCACCCAATGGATCCTAGAATTTATAAACTCAAATGCTATGAAACAACTGGTCACCACTCCCACAAGAGGGGAAAACATATTGGACCTGGTCATCACCAACACGGGGACTCTATGTTCCACACCAGAGGTATGCCCCTCATTGGTAAGATCAGACCACAAATTAATCTCACTGGACATCCATATCCCATCCCCAACCCCAGCCAAGGAAACCACGGTGAAGAATTTCTCAAAAGCAAATTTCACACTTCTCAAAACCGAGGTAGAATCCTTCAAAGCCCCCAGGCCAGTGGAAAATACTGCCCAAACCACAGAATCCTTTACAAACGTATTCTATGGACACCTACAGGAATGCATGGATCGTGCTATCCCAAATAAAAACAAGACTCACTCCTCCAAAGGCAGGAGACCTGTCTGGTGGACCCCGGCCATAAATAAGCTATACAAAAGAAGGAGAAAGCTACTACATGATAGAGCAAAATCTCAAAAAGGGAAGGCATCTCCAATCAGTACTAGCAAGAAACTATGATCCCTCACAAAATCATCTAAGGCGAGCTTCGAAAGAAAAATTGCACAAGACGCTAAAGATAATCACAAGGCCTTCTTTAGTTATGTCAGAAATCTGGGTGGCATCTCCCAGATATGCTCTGAGTTAGTGCAAAACGACAAAAATTACACTGATCCCACAGACATTGCCAACATCCTGGCAGACAGGTTCAGTGCAAACGCCCCCCCCCCAAAAGAGCAAATGTCTATCCCAACAGAATGTAGCCTCCCTGACATCACAGATGCACAGGTGAGAACTGCCCTCTCCAAAGCAAAAAACACAGCATCAGTGGGACCAGACAGTGTCCCAGGCTGCATCTTACATGAGCTCCAAGAAGAACTGAACCCTCACATAAAGTCACTGTTCAATCTCCGTCTTACTACATGATATGTACCCAAGGAATAGTGTACAGCAACAGTGGTCTTGCTTCACAATGGTGGTGCCACAACGGACCCTAGAAACTATCGCCCTATAAACCTGACTAGTCTGGTCTGCAAAGCTATGGAGCGTATCATCATGGAACTCATAAAGATATTGGGAACATCCAGACACTGGATCCTACCCAATTCGGCTTTGTTAAGGGCAGATCTTGCCTCTTGAACCTGGTCGACATCTTTGAGACAGTTACCAAGGCCATAGATGAAGGGTAGGTAGTCCACACAGCCTACTTGGACCTCGCAAAAGCCTTTGACACAATACCCCACTTGGGCATCATAAATAAGCTCACCAGCTTAAATATCAACCCCTATGTCACAAGATGGGTTGCAAACTGGCTCAGGGATAGAACCCACATGGTCAGAATTGCAGGTGCCATGTCAGACTCTAAACCAGTTACAAGTGGCATCCCACAAGGCTCAGTCCTGGGACCTCTCTTGTTTGGTATATACTTCTCTGAGGTACAGGCTAACACGGGAGGTCTATGGCTGACCAAGTTCACAGATGACTGCAAACTGGGTGCCATAATCGACTCTCCGGCTGACACAAGCATCCTCCAAAAGGGTCTCACAGAGATGGATAACTGGTGCCAGAGCCATGGCCTAAAGCTAAATGCCAAAAAGTGCATAGTCATCCCCTTGGGGAAAAACAAAGTGCCCACAAATTACCACATAGATGGTAATCCATTAGGTACGGAAGAAGTAATTAGGGATTTGGGGACCCAAGTAGATAGTAATCTCTCCTTTGACAATCACGTTGCCAAAGTGGTTAGAAAGACATTCTATATAGCCCACCTATTTACAAAAGGGTGTGCCCATCTACTCATCACTCATCAAGCCCATAACTGAATACAATGCCCCATTTGGGATGTACCTTACCCAACACCTGCAACAACTGGAGAGACCCCAAAAGTACCTCACCAAGAGGATCAAGGGGCTCAAACAGATGCCCTATGCAGTTCAGCTAAAGAATCTCCAGCTCTACTCAGTTGCTTACCGCCTACTCAGAGGCGATCTATGACTGACGTATAAAGCCATGTCCAACCCAGAATTAATGGACATGCTCCACCTCAGGAAATCCAAATCCCTTAGAGCTACATGCTCCAGGGACTTAAACTTCAGCACAGAAATAAATAGGACATGCTGGAAGGACAGATTCATATCCCAGAGGCTCCCCTCCCTCTGGAACAAAATCCCAATCCATGTTAGACAGAGCCCCTCACTGACCCTATTCAAGAGAAATCTTGATGAGTGGATGGGAGATCGTAGGTTTACCCCTGGGATCTCTTCTGTGTCCCTGATAGACAAAGGCACACTAATTGGCATTTAATTTGCAGTAAATACATGACAGCAGCCATTTAAATCCACTATGCCATTGTTGTCTTTCTTATGCAATAAAGGTTTATTCAAAAATGTTGGTGACACATAACCTATATGAAACCATCAGAATCACTATTTAACAATAGCCTCCAGACAGGCTTCATGCTAAGCAAATGGAGGACTGCAGCTATTTTCCCTCTGCACAAGAAGGGCCATCTACTGAACTGGGTAATTATAGACCCATAAGTCTGACTAGTCTCATATGCAAAACCATGGAAGCATCATGTAAATGAGAAACAATAACACAGAAAACCTACAGACATTGGATCCAACCCAGTTTGGTTTTGGCATGGGCAAGTCATGCCTACTCAACCTGGTGGACTTCTTTGAGAGATCACTAAAGCCATGGACAAGGGCAAAATGGTGCACTTAGCATTCAACACAATACCTCACTCTGGCATTGTAGATAAACTCACTAAATTAGGCATAAACCCATATGTCATCCAGTGGATAACTGGATGGCTTGCAAATAGGACCCAGGAAGTTAGAACAGGGGAGGCTACCTCCACAAAGAGGTTGGGCACTAGCAGAGTTCCTCAGGGCTCAGTGATGTGGGAGCTCTCTTTTTTGGCATCTACTTCTCTGAAGTCAAGGCCAACATCAAGGGGCACTGGCTGGCCACGTTTGCAGGTGAATGCAAACTAGGCACTGTCACTGAATCCCCCAAAGAAACAAATACCTTCAAGAAGACCTGATACAGACAAATAACTGGTGCTGGAACCATGGTCTAAAATGTAATACAAAGAAATACATAACAGTATCCTTGGGAAAGACGGCCACCCCTGGAAAGTACCACATTGATAGAGCACTTTTAAGAGTATACCCAGTGGTCAGGGACTTGGAGCACATGTAGGCAGTAACCTGGCATTTGACCATCATATGTCTACAGTGGTGAGAAAATCATTCTACTTTGCAAAACTTACAAGCAAGGGTATAGCATCTAGGTCCAAGGATATCATTGTTCTGCTGCACACAGCCCTCAAACAGCTAGTCATTGACTGCAATGCACCTTTCAGTATGTGTCTGACCAGGCATATGCAACAATTGGAGTGCCCAGAGGTTCCACACAAAAATACTACAGGATGTAAACAGCATGTCCTACACAGATCACCTCAAAGCCTTATCCATGTACTTAGTCTCTCATAGACTGCTGCAATTCAATCTATGACTGGCCTACAAAGCATACTGTGATCCCGTTCTGATGGACCTGCTGCACATTTGCAAAGCTAATAGCATCAGAAATACCCAATCTAGGAACTTAAACCACACTTGCAATTTAAAAGGACATGGTGGGGGGACAGATTATGTGTCTCAGAGACTCCTCCTCCTGTGGAATAGGCTTCCCATCTGTGTGAAGCACAGTTCTTTCCTAAAAAAATGAAGTGTAACTTGGAGCAGTGGATGGGGAATTGGAAATGTACTCCTGATCTGACACCTATGCCTCTTATGGACACAGGCAGCCTGTAAATGCTTTACCAGTGACCACCACCCATCAAAACCTATAACTAACCCTTAAAAATTATCCTGGTGTATTAAATTATATCAGATACATTTGAGAAAGCATGCTAGGTTTAAAAAGGCCTTTAGAGCAGTTAGCCTATTAACCACCTATGAAATTATATGAATTGTCATGTGATCAAATTGCAGAATTCAATACCTAGTAACAATGCTGTTAAATTCTAATGATACAAAAGCAGTAAAATCAAATGGATGACTCATGGTAAACAAAGAGGGGAGGTGATAGCTTGTTACTAAGGCGTACTTAGAATGAAGCAGATCTATTCCCAATCTCAAACAAACTGCTTCAGCTTCACGAGAGCCCTCTCACATGCATATAACAACAATCAGAATTCCCATAATAACAGGAGTAGACTATTGAGGATAAGAAAGAAATTGTGTATTGTTACTATTATGTAAAAAGCCCAGCATTTCCACACACAATATATACAAAATGATTAAGAGAGAAATTAGAGGAAAGAAAAATACTTCTGCAGGAAAATCTGTCACAAGCTTCAAATAAAAATTTGCTTTCATTAATACAACAGATTTTTGAAAAACAATATATAGATCAAGAAACTTTGATCTCTTTGGAAAAAGAAGCCTTTGAGGAAGTGAGAAAATATAAACAATAAAACCTAGAGATATTTGAAAAATATAAAAAAGAAATATGGACATGGGAAAGAAAGAGAGATTTGATATGGGGCAATATTTATGCAAAGGAGAAAGCCAAGATAACTAATATACAGAAGGCAGTTTCAAAGATATTCGAAGAAAAATACAGGCAAAGGCATCCAGATATGGAAAATTTCACAATAAAAAGACTAAAAGCACAATGAATTAATGCAGAAAAGACTATTAGTAAAGTAGAAGTTAAAGAAAAAGTTGAAGTTATGGAGTGCCTGCGAAGTGAAGGACTTAATGTAGAAGGTCTAAAACAGACTCCATCACAGCATGATGGAGTGAGTCCCCAGAATAAGGAAAAGCAAGATCAGGAGACATGTGAAGAAGAAATATGGACAGGGGAAAGAAAAAGAGATTTAATATGGTGTAATATTTATGCAGAGGAGAAAGCAAAACTAATTAATACAAAAAGAGCAGAGCCAAAGATATTTGAAGAAAAATATAGGCAAAGGAATCCAGATATGGAAAACTTTACAATACAAAAAATAAGAAGACTAAGAGGAAAAGTAAAAAAAGAGATTAGTGATGGAGAAGTCAAAGAAATAAAAATTGAGGTAATGGAACAGCTGCAAAGAAAAGGATTCCGTGTAGAAAATCAAATGCAGAAAGCACCACAACAGAATAGAGCAATGGATATCCAGATTAAGGGGAAACCAGTGGAACAGGAAGCAACAGGTCAGGTGCCATATCAAGATATTTTGGAGCCTTCCACAGGAAATCAGTATAAAAGTTCACTTGAAGCTAGACAGGAAGGAAAGGAACAAGAAACTGTGGAAACTCTGATGCAGTCAAGGTTGAGGCCAGTGAGTTTCCATATGACAAAACAACAGATGACACAGGATGAAATTGAAGAGAATCTGCCACAAGAAGATGTTATAGAACTTTCTATAGAATGCCCGCAGGAAATGGAAAACAAGGGATGTGCCCTCAGTATGGAAGAAAAGGAGTTAAGAGAAGAGTTGCTTGATTTAATAGACAAAGACAGATATATCAAGATCAATGAGAGAAATAGACTGCAGAAGGTTAATAAAAACACAAAAGTCAGAAGCTTGATAAAACAAATGAAAACAGTAATTATGACTGTCCATAGAGATCCATGCGATATAACAGAAGTAAACTGAATATCTTAATGTGCTGTTAAATTAATAACTGATAAAGTTCTACCACAGGAACACAGGGTAGCGAGGAAAAAGTGGGGACGAAAGCAAATGCCATCATGGAAATATCGAATAGAGAAAACTATAAAGCAGCTAAGACAAGAAGTGTCATTGTTAGAAGATTATAGAAGTGGGAACAGATCAATAAAAATATTAAGAAAGATAGATGTGATAAAAGCAATGAGCATTATTAGAACAGACCAGGATCTATTATGCACTATTGGAGATAACAAACTAAAAATTTCAAAACAGGCGGAAAGACTCAGAAGATACGAAAATAAATATAAGAGAAAAGCACAAAATAAGCAATTTACTGATGACCCAAAAAAGTTTTATAGAGACTTGGGAAATAAGGTAAAAGGAATTGATAGACCGCCAAAAAAAGTGGAAGTAGATACATTTTGGAGAAGTATCTATGAAGATCCTGTGGAACACAACAAAGATGCAAAATGGATAGAAGAAGTAAAAGAAAGAATAAGAACTTTAAAGGTACAGGATATGAAATGGGATGAAATAACAGCCAGAGAGATTGAAACAAAGTTGAGAAATGCCTCTAATTGGAAAACCCCAGGCCCAGATGCAGTACCTAACTTTTGGCTTAAAGTATTAACTTCTTTACAAGAGGATCTAGCCATGAGTAAGAACTATTTATATGCACACCCTGAACAGACACCGCACTGATTAACAACAGGAAAAACAATGCTCTTACTTAAGAGTGAACCTGCAAGCTACCCTAAAAATTATAAACCAATAACTTCTCTTCCGACAATGTATAAATTATACATGGGGATTGACGCCGACAGAGTTTATAGTCATTTAGAAGAAAACTCAATTATGGCAATAGAGCAAAGGGGCAATAAAAGAAAGTCATATGGAACAAAGGATCATTTGTTGTTAAAGTTACAGTGGAGAACTGTAAGAAAGGGAAGAATCTAAGTATGGCATGGATTGACTATAAAAAAGCATTTGATAGTATTCCACATTCATGGATAAGAGTGCAGAGGTACATCCTACACTGATTGATTACATTACAGTAACCATGAAACAGTGGCAGACCACTTTGCAATTAAGCCATGATAAAGGACAGATTATTATCCCAGGGACAAAAATCCAAAGGGGGATATTCCAGGGTTACTCCCTGTCACTGTTGCTATTTTGCCTTGCCATTAATCCATTAAGCTGTTTACTTAACAGCTTAGGTCAGGGCTATAATTTGGCTTCTAGAAAACAACAAAGTCTAATGACGTCTCATCTTCTCTTTGTCAATGATTTCAAATTGTATAGCTCATCAGATGAGGAACTGAAAGCACAGCTGCAGGTTGTCAAAATTTTTTCAGATGATATTGGAATGTCATTTGGTCTTTATAAATGTGCAAAAGCAAACTTTAAAAAAGGAAAACTGCAGCAGCAGGAAAACATCAGTTTGGGACAAGAATGTGATATAAAAGAACTTGAACAAGACGGGGTGTATAAATACTTGGGAACTGATGAAGGATCAGCAATAAAACATGACAAATGTGAATAAAGCTTAGTAAGGAGTACTTTGGAAGACTTAAAATAATCCTGAAAACAGCATTGACACCTAGGAACAAGATCCAAGTTATAAATAAATTTGCTCTTCATGTCCTAACTTACAGTTTTGGGAGTGATTGACTGGCCCCAAAAAGTGTTGGATAGATTGGATATTAAAACAAGAAGGATACTTCATGCTCACCAAATGATTTATAAAAATCAGTGTATACCAAGATTATATATTCCCCGTTTTGAAGGAGGGATGGGCCTCCTTGAAATTGATTACATGTATAGAACCAAGATGCTCTTCTCCAAAAAAAGGAAGCCAATCTGGTGGTCCCCTGCTATAAACAAACTATACAACAGAAGGAAGAAACTGTTGCAGAAAAGAGGAAAATACCAGGATGCAAAAAACTCCCTCACCAGCCTCAGTAAGAAGCTGAGATCCCTCATAAAATCCTCAAAAGCTAGTTATGAAAATAAAATTGCCAAAGATTCCAAAGACAACCACAAGGCATTCTATAGTTATGTCAAGAATCTAAATGGCAATGCTCAGATCTGCTCTGAGCTAAAACAGAATGTCATTAAATATACTGATCCCAAGGATATTGCCAATATCCTGGCAGATCGATTTAGTGCCAACTTCACTCCCCTCTCACCCCCTAAAGGGCCCATCTCAATAACAAAAGATTGCCAAATTCCGATAATCACAGCCACACAGGTAGAAACAGCACTCTCCAAAGCTAAGAATACAGCATCCATGGGACCAGATGACATTCCAGGCTGTGTACTACATGAACTACAAAATGAACTGGCACCCCACCTGTCATCTTTAATCATAGCCTCACCTCAGGCTTCGTGCCCACTGAGTGGCGCACAGCTACAGTTATCCTGCTCCACAAGGGAGGATCCACCTTGGATCCCGGGAACTACCGTCCCATCAGTCTGACAAGCCTGATCTGCAAGGGCATGGAACGCATTATCATGGAACTTATAAACAAAGACATTGGCAACCTCCAGACACTGGACCCCACCCAGAATCTGACTGACTTCTTTGAATCGGTCTCCAGAGCTGTGGATGATGGTAAGGAGATCCACACAGCCTATCTGGACCTCGCCAAGGCCTTCGACACCATCCCCCACTCTGGAATCATAGATAAACTTACTAAGCTGGGCATAAATCCCTACATCACTCGATGGGTTGGCAACTGGCTTACTGACAGAACCCAGACTGTAAAAGTAGATGACTCGAAATCCAGCTCCAGACAAGTGACAAGTGGAGTACCTCAGGGTTCAGTCCTGGGACCACTCTTGTTTGGCATGTACTTCTCTGAAGTACAGGCCAACACTAAGGGACTCTGGCCTTAAAGTCTGTAGATGACTGCAAACTGGGAGCCATTATTGAATCCCCAAATGATGTGGATATTCTACAAAAGGGCCTTACAGAAACAGATGCCTGGTTCCAGAGCCATGGGCTCAAGCTTAATGCCAAGAAATGTATAGTCATCCCCTTTGGAAAAAAACATGTACCCATGAACTACCACATAGGTGGCAGGACACTAAACATCGAAAGTGTGATGAGAGACTTAGGGACACAAGTGGACAGTGGTCTCACTTTTGATAACCACATCGCCACAACAGTCAGGAAATCCTTCTATGTGGCACACCTCATCACTAAGGGCTTTTCATCCAGAAAAAAGGAGGTCATTGTCCCACTGTACTCATCCCTCATTAGACCCATTATAGAGTATAATTCCCCATTTGTTATGTACCTCACAAGACATCTGCAACAGCTGGAAAGGCCACAGAAATACCTCACTAAAAGAATCACAGGCCTAAAGCAGATGCCATATGCTGACCGTCTAAAAAAAACTCCAGCTATACCCTGTGGCATATCGTCTACACAGAGGCGATCTCTGCTTAACATACAAGACCATGTCAAACCCTGAGCTGTTGGACATGCTCCACTTTAAAAAATCCCAATCCCTCAGAGCCACACGCTCCAGGGATCTAAACCTTATCATCACAATGAACAAAACATGCTGGAGGGATATGTTCCTGACCCAGAGACTCCCCATACTCTGGAATAGACTGCCCATACATGTCAAGCAGAGCACCTCATTGGCCCTCTTTAAAAGGAACCTTGATGATTGGATGGGAGATAGGAAATTCACCCCGGGGATCATGTCAGTCGCCCGGCTAGACAGGGGCCCAGAGAAGTAAATATTGTTGGAAAACATTTCCAGGGAATTGTTATGGCTAGGCTTGCATAGGCCTTAGGGCCGATAGCCTAGTACCAACCTAAGAACCTATAAGAAACTGATAGCACATGGCATCGATGAAATCCAGGAGTATAGTCAGTGAATTCGTTTGTACTCACGGGTGCTTACTGCTGTCCCCAGCCCACCTAGCACTTACCTCACTCAAAGTCCTGCCCCCCCCCCTCCCCCGTAACGTGTGTCTATGGCCTGTTAAGAGCCCGCTGGCAAACCTGCGCAACAAGGAAAATGGGAGTTACTGCACTGCATTCATTAATACTGAACTAAAGCTATAAAAAGATCCAATCCTATCTGTTCTTGTATCTGATGACAATTTATTCTTCTTACAAAAAGTGCTCCCCCTGTAGACCCACTGCTACCATTTTAATGCCCGACACTGCGAAGAGCCTGGTGTGTAAAATAAAAATACTCCCAGATTCCGTCATGTAATTGACGCGGATGGGCTACCAGCTGTCCAAACATATATATATATGTATATATATGGGCGATGTTCTTGTTAATTTGTTTCCAAGCAAATTAATTTATTTGTACCATTCATTTCACGTCTAACATGCTGAACTGAACTATAAAAACTCACATACATTTCATAGCTCTAACATAGCAAGTCTTATTCAGTCATAACTTCCGTTTAAATAAGGTCAAAAGTCACGTTTTTCAAAGCCTTGCTATTGGAGCAAAGCATTAAGCTGCGGGAAGTGTAGTGTGTTGCCATGGTTTTGATAAAGCCTGAGAGTTATGGCAATAACGTCATAACAATGGCGACCATAGCAGAATTGAAATCAGGTAAAGTAATGCAAATACATATTGCAGTGCGCATTTGTTATGGTCCTCTGTTGCTTTAAAAGGAGCATCAGTGGTAATACTTTGCGAATTGTTTTGGTGCCTGATGCAGGTCTTTAATAAACTACTGATTCATTTTATTTATTTATTATTGGGCTATTTAACTCTCGATTGTCTTTGCACTTCCCTTACTCCTTGACAAACTCTATTGTTTGTGAAAATACATGGCTCATTGCAGTAATTAAGTAGCTATACTTTTTTTCAGAAAATGTATCGGTATCATAATTAAGCATATAGGATATAATAGCATTTTACTCGGGGTGGGCACTTGGCAGCATTGTTTGGTCAATAGGTTACTGCCTGAGTGACAAAGCTAGATCTGCCTTTACCAAGAGTAATAAAATATTAATTACTCAGGACCATCTCATGGTATACTGCTGTTGTACAATATAACTGTTTGACAAAGAAATGTCTTAGCTTTTAAAGTAATGTAGTTGTGTAATTCACATGCCACTGCTGATTAATTTATACATCCCGATTGCTTTACTGTTGAAGTGTTCAACAGGTTTTCACTGACAGGACACGATGTAGAATAAAAAGGAGTAGTGTGAAATTAAATAAAATATGTTTTGTGAGGGACTTTGCTCTAACCCTTGGTTATTATTTATTATTTACTACAGCCTTACAAATTTGTGAAGAACTCTCAACTGCTACTATTCTGAGAAAATGACCCCCCCCAAAAAAAAAAAATATATATATATATATATAACAGATCAGCTGCACACTGCAGTTATGCAAATCAAAGAAATGACTATCTATGTACTGCTCATGCATAAGCAGATGAATATTATAATGGAGTATGTAACCCAGAGCAGGAGTTAAGTTAATTGCCACTCCTGGGCAACTCACACACTGCTGCCCCTCAAACTAAAATTGAGAAGCTATGGGAGGAAGAGTAGACATTGCTATATGCCTCAGTTTATTTGATGGGGGATTGCATGGTTTAGTGTTTTATATTTGCAAATTATAGACAAAGACAATATCAGCAATATTTTATACTGTTTTTATAGCCACTTTGATCTGTGTTTCACTGCAGTTATTGACTCGGTGTGGGACACGGGCATTTACCTCCATCTTGTAGAATCCACTAATTTGCTGATAGAGAAGCATATAGTCTATATTTGGTTGTAGCTATTTGGCTATAGTGAGTAACCTACAGTTATAGGAAGGCAGAGCTTTGTCAGTAGTAGGAAGGAAGTACAGTTGTGTGAAGGAACTTACCATAACAGAAATTTGTGGAGAGATGAGTGTAGCAGAAAATAATATTATTTGGGTTTACCCATCTTGTGTGCTATATTCTCCACAGCCACAGTTTTCTTCACTGGTGCCATAGTTTCTTTGAAGGCATGTGCAAGACTCATGCCAGCATTCCATGGAGTGTTAGCTGTTGTATAAGTCATTTATAACCATAATCGTTGGCAGATGCCATTTGTTGTTATTAATGTTTACCCCCTTGCCTACTGTTCATCAAACCCTCTTCTCCTTGAGAGTCAGTTTGATTACTCCCCCCCACTAGGGTCATACCTAGTTCAATAAGGGGCGAGCTGTGCAGAAGAGACTGTCATTCAGGCAGAGTTGTGGGTTCTTTGTGCTTTTGACATGAAAGATGGATTTGCTTCATTGAAACTTTTTTGCTATGAAATACTAAAAAATGTTTTACTGATAAGGTTGTACCTCAGAAATTCTACTGCCAGAAGCAGCAACCAGAAACAATGATTTCCACAAGAAGTAATAATTCTACTGCATCATGCCAGCATGCCTTTCTGGTATGTAATTTTGCAAGAAGGACTCTGATAATGCAAAAAGGCACATATTCCAGAGATCTCAAAAATGTCTTGCTCAGTTGGTTTATTGCTGAAATAGTTTGTAATGGCATTCCAGTTCAGTAGTGTTTTGTGAAGGTGTAAACAATAATTCTGAAAAGTTTGCCCTGAGCTGATAAAGCTTTCTTCAGCAGTGAATCTGTGATTGTGCCCAGAATTATTGATGTTGAATGATTCAAGAAGACTTTTGTATTTTTTTTCACTGATGGGAAGAATTCATGTGTGCCTTTTAAATGTCTTGTGAGTTGCTACCTCATCTTGCTACTATTAAACAGTTGTCCAGATAGGAAAGCATAGCTGTGTTTTGCTTTTTAAGATAAGCACATACTGCAGCTAAACATCTGGTAAATACCTTGGTAAAGGGAGGTGGTATATTGTAGAGATGAAAACTAAAAATGGTGGTATGCTTCTTGAATTTGAGGTACTTTACAATTGTATGATTTTCATAGGTTGGTACTAGGCTATTGGCCCTAGGGCCTATACAAGCCTAGCCATAACAGTTCCCTGGCTATTTCTTCCCACACTATTTACTTCCCTGGACCTCTATCTAGCAGGGTGACTGACGTGATCACTGGGGTGAATTTCCTTTGTCCCATCCAGTCATCAAGATTCCTTTTGAAGAGGGTCAAAGAGGTGCTCTGCTTGACATGTATGGGCAGTCTATTCCAGAGTATGGGAAGTCTCTGGGTCAGGAACCTATCCCTCCAGCTTTTTTTGTTTATTGTGATGACAAGGTTTAGATCCCTGGAGTGTGTGGCTCTGAGGGAGTGGGATTTCTTTATGTGTAGCATGTCCAACCGCTCTGGGTTTGACATGGCCTTGTATGTTAAGGAGAGATCGCCTCTGAGTAGATGATATGCAACAGAGTATAGCTGGAGTTTTCTAAGGCCGTCAGCATAGGGCATCTGCTTTAGGCCTGTGATTCTTTTAGTGAGGTATTACTGCAGCCTTTCCAGTTGTTGCAGATGTCTTGAGAGGTACATACCAAATGGGACATTGTATTCTATAATGGGTCTAATGAGGGATGAGTACAGTGGGACAATGACCTCCTTTTTTCTGGATGAAAAGCCCTTAGTGATGAGGTGTGCCACATAGAAGGATTTCCTGACTGTTCGGGCAATGTGGTTATTGAAGGTGAGACCACTGTCCACATGTGTCCCTACGTCTCTTATCACATTTTCGGTGTTTAGTGTACTGCCACCTATGTGATAATTCATGGGTACATGATTTTTCCCAAAGGGGTTAACTATATATTTCTTGGCATTGAGCTTGAGCCCATGGTTCTGGCACCAAGCATCTGTTTCAGTAAGGCCATTTTGTAGAGTATTTACAATATTTTGGGGATTCAATAGTGACTCCCAGATTGCAGTCATCTGCGAACTTTGTTAGCCAGAGTCCCTTAGTGTTGGACTATACTTCAGAGAAGTAGATGCCAAACAAGAGAGATCCTAGGGCTGAACCCTGAGGTACTCCACTTGTCACTTGTCTGGAGCTGGATTTGAAGTCAGCTACTTTTACAGTGTGGGTTCTGTCAGTAAGCCAGTTAGCAACCCATCGAGTGACATAGGGATTAATGCCCAGCTTAGTACGTTTATCTATGATTCCAGAGTGGGGGATGGTGTCAAAGGCCTTGGCGAGGTCCAGGTAGGCTGTGTGGACTGCCTTACCCTCGTCCACGGCACTGGAGGCTGATTCAAAGAAGTCAATCAGGTTCAGGAGACAAGATTGGCTCTTCACAAACCCAAACTGGGTGGGGTCCAGTGTTTTAAGGTTGCCAATGTCTTTGTTTATAAGTTCCATGATAATACGTTCCATGACCTTGCAGATCAGACTGATGGGGCTGTAGTTCCCGGGATCCAAGGTGGATCCCCCCTTGTGGAGTGGGATAACTGTAGCTGTGCGCCATTCAGTGGGCATGAAGCCTGAGGTGAGGGTATGATTAAACATGACACTTAGGTGAGGTGTCAGTTCATTTTGCAGTTCATGTAGTACACAACCTGAGATGTCATCTGGTCCCATGGGTGCTGTATTCTTAGCTTTGGAGAGTGCGATTTTTACCTGTGTGGCCATTATTACCGGAATTTGGCAATCTTCCGGTATTGAGATGGGC
The DNA here is from genome assembly GCF_019279795.1 of Protopterus annectens. NCBI lineage: Eukaryota > Metazoa > Chordata > Ceratodontiformes > Protopteridae > Protopterus > Protopterus annectens. Next base: position 142,277,874 of record NC_056746.1, read on the forward strand.
CATTTAGGGGGTGAAGTTGGCACTGAATCAATCTGCCAGGATATTGGCAATATCCTTTGGATCAGTATATTTAATGCCATTTTGTTGTAGCTCAGAGCAGATCTGAGCATTGCCATTTAGATTCTTGACATAGTTATAGAATGCCTTGTGGTTGTCTTTGGAATCTTTGGCAATTTTATTTTCATAACTAGTTTTGGAGGATTTTATGAGGGATCTCAGCTTCTTACTGAGGCTGGTAAGAGAGTTTTTTGCATCCTGGGATTTTCCTCTTTTCTGCAACAGTTTCTTCCTTTTGTTGTAAAGTTTGTTTATGGCAGAGGATCACCAGATTGGCTTCCTTGTTTTGGAGGAGAGCATCTTGGTTCTGTTTGGGATAGCACGATTCATGCATGAGTGGATGTGTTCATACAGTGCCTTAGTGTAGGACTCAGCAGTCGAACTTTCAGTTCCTGTCTGCATGGGTGTCATGAAGTTTGTAACTTCTGACTTGAGTAGCATGAAGTTGGCTTTGGAGAAGTTTTTTTGGAGGTTTCCTTACTGGAGGGTGGGAGTGGGATGTGGATGTTAAGGGTGATTAGCTTATGGTCTGACCTGACCAACGAGGGGGTGACCATAAGTGTGGAGCATCAATTTCTCATGTTGGTAATGACCAGGCCTAGGATATTGGAGCCCCTGGTGGGACTATGGATTAGTTGATCCAGGGAATTGGAATTTATGAATTCCAAGAACCGTTGGGCAAAGGTGTTGGTACACGAGTAGTTTTCCCAGTTAATGGCAGGGTAGTTGAAATCACCCAGTATTAGGGTGTCTGGTTGTATATTAATATTTTCCAGTATGTTTAGAAAGGTGTAGTAAGAATCTTGGGGCATGGTGGGGGATCTGTAGCAAGCTACAGTTTGGATTGCAGTCTTACCTAGTGTTAGTTGCACCTGGAGAATTTCAGACGCATTGTGTTGGGCAACTAACCTGGCGGTGTGAATATCCTTGGTGAATATGGACACTCCTCCACCTTTAGTGTTTCGATCCTGGTTTGGTGGCCAAAAAGTGTGGTAAGAGTTGTAGCCTGGTATTGCAGGGGTGCTTTCTGGTGCCTTGAACCAGGTCTAAGTTACTGCACAGATATCGATGTTCTCCATTTTTAGGAGTGCCTCGAGAGAGTGCATTTTGAGGTTTAGACTTCTAGCACCGAGTAGCATTACCTTCAGATTCTGCATGCTTGCATATTTACTGGAATGGGAGGCTAGGCATCTTCCATATCCAAGGTTGCCATTTAAGAGTCCCTTCTATGAAGGGAAGTAGAGTTTCTCGAGTCACTACCATTAAGGATTTTGTATTTCCTAACTTGTTCAGATTTGATAAATCTAGAGCTGACTTTGAGATCTCTTCCTTTTCTGAAACTAGGAAAAGATAAAACCTTGATCTCTTTGATTGGAAGGTACTCTGTGTAATGCATTTTGTATTACTTATGGATCCATCCGCTGTAAACATTGTATTTGATATAGGAGCTGACTGTGAGACAAGCTTCATTTAAGGCTTCCGAACAAATTCCATTGCATAACCTTGGTGTATTTATAAAAGCCATCTATGATTTCATACCATCTTGCAGAAATGTTACTGTGAAAGTTATCTCCTGTGGCTGTTTGGAACAGGGAGGGTAAGATGTGGGTTACAATCACTGTTGTATGTCTCTGGTTACAATCACTGTTGTATGTCTCTGGTTACAATCACTATTGTATGTGTCTGGTTACATCTACCTTTTCTTATTGCATTTCAATTGCACCTCTTTGTTTTTCTTTATATTAGTTTTGGTGATAAAAATGTTGAGAAGTTCTTTTTCCATACAGTGCTTTTTATTTAATTTGGTTTAATTATATTTTTATTAATTACATTTTTTGCTGAGAATTAAACCGAGCTGTAGCTCATTTTCAGCAGAGGCCCAGAGAAAAATGCTGTATAGCAAGATAGTACGTAAAAGAATTTAACACAAATGTTAATAAATATAGAAAATATGGAGATTATGCAACAGTGTCCAGAAATGCAGGATATACAACCATGCAGGTATTCCTATTAGACAAAGTTAAGGTTACTTTTAAAAATACCTAGATAAGCATAAGTATATACAATATTTACAGTATAAATGAATGACTCAGTTCTGATCATTAGCATCATCATTTTATAAGAAATGGGGTCGGGGGGTAAATAAGTTGGTTGTTAAGAGTTGACCTGAGATAATTAGCCTGGTATAGGAGGTATCTGGCTAAAGAGTTGGGGAGACAGCAATTTATGATATGTAGATAACGCTAAGGCATAGGTAATGGGTACAGTTAATGAGGTAGGGATTACTCTGGTATAACTCTTTTGATGCTCTTTTATAATGAAATTTTGTTTCTGTGGAATGAGGGGTACATTGTTTTTAAAAGAAGGCTTTATTTTCTGTTTTAGCAATATTAGTCATGTATAGTGAATGAGGTAGGGAATACTATGGTGTAACTCTTGATGCTGTTTTACAAAGAACTGTTTCATTGCTGTGAAATAGGAGGTACGTTGCCTTAAATAAAGGCTTTGTTTTACCTTTATTTTCTAATTCAACAATATTATCATTAGAAGGTTGATTAAATAAAATGTTTTCATGTCACTAGAGCAATAAGTAATCTGGTTATAATATCCTTATTGTATGAATCTGTTTTAAGCCTTGTAAGTTTCCTTAAAACTACCCTTGATATAGCTGCCATTGGAGAAACATCAGTAACATTATATGCACATGTCATTGTGTGAGGTCTTATTTCCCCCACAGTAGCAACCAGTGTTTCTTTCTTTTTTCTGATAACTGTATTGCTTGGAATATGCTACACATTTTCCTGTCTTTGCTGTAAACATTTTCCTGTCTTTGCTGTAAAGCAGGATTTGATAATGACCATATGGACTAAATAATTCAGTGTCTTAACAGCAAATGTGCTGGATTTATATAGTTTACCATATATATTTAGTAACTGCTAATTCTCAACATAAGATAAAAGTGCTGGAGGAACATTTTCCTCCTATTGGTTAGATGTTCATAAATAGGTAGAAGCAAGTCATGCCTTTGGAAAAAGAGGCTTGTACATTTTGTAATTCTTTGTTGGGGTTGCATGGTGAGCATGTATGTTAACTATTTACTTCCAAAATTTTCTGAACTGTTTAGTAAAATTATGTTACTCTTCACTTTGAATCAGGTAGCCTTTTCAACTCCATTTTTCTTATCAGGAAAAAACGGGTTGCCAACAGGTCAGTTGAAAAATTCTTCCATAAAGTTTAAAAGTCTGCAACTTAATTGTAAACTTACATAAGTCCAGCAAATCTGTCAACATAAGAATTACTGTTTCATCATGTTTTCTTGCACAGTATTAAAATGTTGGCTTTAGTTGATTGTCACTGTTGAAGTGACACCCAACCTCGTGTAAAGACAGGAAAATGGTTGTGGATGAATGGATTAAAATGCTCCCTTGTAAAGTCTTTGTAGTCTCAAAAAAGTGTATTAAGACATACAGAAGTAACTGTGTTAATCCTACCATGGTCAAGTACTGTTGAAGTGCTAACTTGATGCATTGTTATGAACCCTGAATCTGATATGAGCCCTGCGGACAACACCAAAGGTGCCAGCAAAGGTGCTGCTATGGCCTTATGGTTTGTCAGCACTGAGATCAGAAAAGAGAATGTCGGTGCTCTTGTTAATGACTTCTTGTTCCTGTTTTTGGGAGTCTTTCAAAAGCTGGACTGTAGCTTGAGAATTGCCATTTTCTAAGTTTGTTGCTGTTTTCTTTGCAACTCAAATTTAATATCCTTTTAGCAACAGCGTTGTTAAGTGAGCCAAATAGTTGGATAGAATTAGTTGAGGACTACTAAAGATTGTCAAAGCAGGCAAGAGCTGTGGGAGTAATTTTGTAGGTTTTTTTATATTTTGGTGAAGTTGCTCTGCCTGTTTTGAAGATAAGCAAATCATCAACACACATGGTTATAGATAGGTCACTGATAAGATCATTTAAGAAAATGAAAGAAAATTAGGCCAAAGCCCAAACTCTGATGAATTCCTGCTTTGCAAATGCTAACATCTAAAGAAGAAGGCCCTGGGATACTCTGAAAGTTGTGCTTGTTGAATTAGCATGACCCTATTTGTACCACACCCTTACAGAACGAGAGCTAAACATCTGGTAAATACTCTGGGATGTGTAAGTTGTCTTAGACAATTTAAGTTATTAAATTAAGACACCTAAGTGGACTTGCAGACAATTTTAAGCTTACAGAATATGATTTTACATACTATTCCAGTACCAGCAGATGTAAATTTCAGTAATTAGTCTCTTTTGTGGATGGTATTAGCTAACAGAGCAGCCAGTCGTCAAGTGAGTTCAGCTATAGTAGCCAGCAGGAAGTCCTGTGAGATTAATTTAGTGGTGTATTACTGAGAGGGACAAAGAAAACAGTGTAGTAGGGATACTACCTAGCTAAGATGGATGACACATTGTAAGCAGTCTTTGATAGATGCTTATTGATTAGAGGGAATTGTAAGTATGGTTTGTTTCATCTGAGTGACAGAGTGAATGTTTGGCTGTGTCTGAAGGGGGTGGGATGGGGAAAAACTTAAGACAAATGATCCATGTAAGAGATGCTTCCAGAGATCCTGATCATTGTCAGAAATGTGACTACTGTAGAAACTTGTATAACAATGTAAAGTTAGCTCCCACTGTCCTAAGCACTGTTCAGTATTATAGCAACTACGGCAGAAGAATGACTACTGACGTGTGTACTAGTGGACTCAATGCTACTGCCTTTAGTAGATATAATCCATTCTGAGAGGTCTGGGTTTGCAGTTGTAAGCTTTTCCTTTCTTCTGTCCTGAGTTGGATTCTTACAAACCTAGGGGATATAGGTATATAGTACAAATTTAAAACCAATTCTGATGTTTGCAACAAATGCATAAACTCCGGCTAAATAAAATATTACAACATTCGCCACTGCTGACATTATTTTTAAGTCTAACTATATTTATGAATTAAAGTAACTATAAAATGGATCTTGGGGCAGATAATTAGTCAATGGTTAAATTGCTGAGACTAATCTAGGCAAATATATATGAATACATCTATCAACTTTAATGAGAGAAAAAAGAACAAAATTGTATCTTAACTATATCAAGCCAATCATGGGGGAGCACTTCTTAAAAGACGTTGATTTTACTCTGTTTCTGACATTTTGAGGCAGCTTATTCCAGTTTCTGAATAAGGATCATACAGTAGAGTAATAGATATTCACAGGATAATGCTGTTGAAAATGGTTATTACCTGTCCTGGCTAGATTTTAAATGTGAAAGTAAAAAAAAAAACCCTGAAGCTGTTAAAAAAGCAAACAAAAAAATCATGGACAGTTTACCACCTAAATTGCTAAAACTGGCAGCAGACATGAGTGCCTTCCCTTTTTCTTGTGCTCTACAAGACGCTGTAACAGAAAAAAACTGCAAAAGATATTAACAACGAAACATCAAATGTCCCACTTCATAAATGTGACAATGTGGATATGTTAGAAAAGTCAAAAACGAAATGCTGGAGTATAAACGGATGCACAATAAATGATAACCGGTGGTGAAAGCAATTCCTTTATTCGACCATATACACACAAGAAAACATTAAGCACTTTCATCCACTTAATGTGGACTTCATCAGAATGCCACAACTGATGGCTAAAAACAGTTCAGTTTAAATTAACTTTTTTGGCACCAACTCCGCCTCCCTAAAAATGCCTTTTTAAAGCAACATAGTTACATAAAAAACATATTATATGATTTAAAAACAACAACATTTGTCGACTGCTGACACTGACTCAAACATTTCTACTGTCAGCTTGTCTATATTCAAATAGTTGAGTTCATATAAACACAATTTCATAGATATTAGTCGACAAGAATAATAAATATAAACTGATAAAACAACAAAATAATACAATAGTGACATACTGGGCATGGACTAAATGTATAAAAATGAAATGTTCATAAAATTTACAATAATACCTATATAATAAAAAATATAAATAGCTCTATACTACATACATAATGAATTTAATAAAATGTAATTATAAATACTGAACATAAGTGATATAAAATCTAAATATTACTGTGTTTCTAAAATAGGTTTTATCATAATAAAATCATTGAGACCTGGTTTTCTAACCACATCTGTATAGATCTGCCATAAAACTTCCTTTTTACTCAACAAGGTCTTAAAATTCCCTCCCTTAGGGTCAATCTTCACTTGGTCAATAATACCAAATTTAAAAGTATGCTCAGATCCATTTTCAAATATATGCCTACTTAGCGCATTGTTCATATCCTTGTTCTTAATAGAGTACAAATGATCATTAAATGCATTTCTTAAAACAACGTTTGGTTTTTCCTATATAAAATCCCGAACATGAACCACATTTTGCTAAATATATAATATTCTTCGTATTACAATTACCCCTTAAAAATTTGATTGTTGTCCTATTAATATTGTCTAAGATAAGGTTATCTGTTTCTAATATGGCATAACACTGATTGCATGAGCCACATTTTTTAGTACTACCATAGATTTTAATACCACTAATTTTGGAAGTCGACTGTTCTAATTTCTTTTTTTATATTCAGTCCAGTTCTATATATGAATAATGGTGAGGTCCCAATAAGGTCGCTTTCTTCTTCGTCAACCAATAATATATTCCAATTATTTTTTATAATATTTTTAATAAATTCCACATGTGGAGAATATTCCAATATACAAGCTCTTCTATAATTATCATTGTCATTTATATCTTCTTTGTTCTTAAATTCTCTACCTAATAAGGTATACCTAAGGAAGTCGGATTAGAATATTTTTGTAATAGTTTGTCAAAGTTTTCAGACTTGGATTGGGACAAAATTTTGGTTATTATGGAGCTCATGTCATTTGTACTTGATCACAACTATATACATTTTGAGGGGGAGAATTTTAAACAAACAAAAGGCGTAGCTATGGGAGCGGCTTGCGCTCCCATATACGCCAATTTAGTTATGTTAGAATGGGAAACTACCCATTTATTCACCAGTGAACATTATAAAAATATTGTTTATTATTCTCGATATTTGGATGATATGTTTTTGCTTTGGAGAGGGGACAAGCAAAGTATTGACTGTTTTATGAAATATTTAAATCAATCTAGTAGTTTTTTAAAATTCACTTTTGCGAGCAATTACGATGGTATTGCTTACTTGGATTTGTTTCTTTCTAAGACTAAACTGGGTTTTAAATCTAATATATATAGGAAAAAAACTTTTTCAAACAGCTATTTAGAGTACAACAGCTGTCATCCGTGTACTATGTTGAGGAGCATTTATAAAGGCCAATGTATTCGAGCAGCGCATATGACCTCTGAATATTCAGATGTAATAAGAGAGATACAATATATACAAGAATTATTTATAAATAGGGAATACCCAAGAGTCATGTTAAATAATATCTCCGAATATGTTATTAAAGAATGGGGTAATAGATTTCACCCCTTATTAGGTAGAGAATTTAAGAACAAAGAAGATATAAATGACAATAATAATTATGCAAGAGCTTGTATATTGGAATATTCTCCACATGTGGAATTTATTAAAAATATTATAAAAAATAATTCGAATATATTATTGATTGACGAAGAAGTATGCGACCTTATTGGAACCTCACCATTATTCGTATATAGAACTGGACCGAATATAAAAAAGAAATTAGAACAGTCGACTTCCAAAATTAGTGGTATTAAAATCTATGGTAGTACTAAAAAATGTGGCTCATGCAATCAGTGTTATGCCATATTAGAAACAGATAACCTTATCTTAGACAATATTAATAGGACAACAATTAAATTTTTAAGGGGTAATTGTAATATGAGGAATATTATATATTTAGCAAAATGTGGTTCATGTTCGGGATTTTATATAGGAAAAACCGAACGTTGTTTTAAGAAACGCATTTATGATCATTTGTACTCTATTAAGAACAAGGATATGAACAACGCGCTAAGTAGGCATATATTTGAAAATGGATCTGAGCATACTTTTAAATTTGGTATTATTGACCAAGTGAAGATTGACTCTAAGGGAGGGAATTTTAAGACCTTGTTGAGTAAAACGGAAGTTTTATGGCAGATCTATACAGATGCGGTTAGAAAACCAGGTCTCAATGATTTTATTACGATAAAACCTATTTTAGAAACACAGTAATATTTAGATTTTATATCAATTATGTTCAGTATTTATAATTACATTTTATTAAATTCATTATGTATGTAGTATTGCGCTATTTATATTTTTTATTATATAGGTATTATTGTAAATTTTATGAACATTTCATTTTTATACATTTAGTCCATGCCTAGTATGTCACTATTGTATTATTTTGTTGTTTTATCAATTTATATTTATTATTCTTGTCGACTAATATCTATGAAATTGTGTTTATATAAACACAACTATTTGAATATAGACAAGCTGACAGTAGAAATGTTTGAGGCAGTGTCAGCAGTCGACAAATGTTGTTGTTTTTAAATCATATAATATGTTTTTTATGTAACTATGTTGCTTTAAGAAGGCATTTTTAGGGAGGCGGAGTTGGCTCCAAAAAAGTTAATTTAAACTGTTTTTAGCCATCAGTTATGGCATTCTGATGAAGTCCACATTAAGTGGATGAAAGCGCTTAATGTTTTCTTGTGTTTCTATGGTCGAATAAAGGAGTTGCTTTCACCACCGGTTATCATTTATTGTGCAGCCGTTTATACTCCAGCATTTCGTTTTTGACTTTTCTGGTGTTGCTTGGCTGGCGTATTTGTTCGAATGTGGATATGTTAGTCTTTTCAGATAAAGTGCCTTACTAAGTTCCCTAGCAAAATCCTCAAAATGTGGTATTTTTTTCACCTTCCTCAACACCTCATGGTGAGTTGTCTATTGCCTGACAGCCAACAAGGATTTTGCTATGACTTGATAGTGGAAGTAGCCTTGTTTTACTTCATGGATCATGTCAGAAACCTTCTAACAATGGGCACTGTGTTCCTGTTTTGGGATTTCTTAGAAAATTTCAACAGCACTGACCAACAGCTAATTCTAAAAAGTTGTTAAGTTGCATCTTACATTCATCTGCTACCTTCTGGTTTGAGACTTACTTAAGCAGAAAACAAAGAGTTAATGACAATTAGTTGT